>NC_134357.1:77022846-77322846 GCF_048569485.1 Anomaloglossus baeobatrachus
TCTCCTCTGTGGAGACAGGTCACTGTCTGACCACCAGCCCAGTGTGTGCTCCTCTGTGGAGACAGGTCACTGTCTGACCACCAGCCCAGTGTGTGCTCCTCTGTGGAGACAGGTCACTGTCTGACCACCAACCCAGTGTGTGCTCCTCTGTGGAGACAGGTCAGTGTCTGACTTTTGATGAACTACAGGATAAAGCGTTCTTGTGCCATGTATCGTTACCATTACAGGGAAAATCACATTATGTCAATACTATAATAAAACTGTCTCTTTTTAAACAATATTTTGCTAAGGCTAGTTTCACACACCCGGCTTTTCGCCGGATTGCTGGATTTGGCGCTCTCAAGTACAGTGTAATACAGTACAATGGCAGCGCGAAAGCTCCTGGGTCACATGCTCCGGTGATATGACAGCATGTGACTGGAGCTTGTCGCACTGCCATTGTACTGTGTTACACTGTACTAGAGTGTGCCGGATGTGTGAAACTGCCCTAATACATTTTAGGGGTTTATCAAGTGTTGATATTGCCAGTATAATTTTCTAACCTCACTGAATAGCGTATCTTTGGAGGGCTGGTAGATGGACCTCCTATGGAAGTCTTTCTATAGTTTGCAATTGTCACAGGAGTGTAATGGGACCATGGGTGCCATTCAAGATAATGGGGATGATGCATCTAAATGAAGTATCAACATTTTACTTAGATGGAGAAATCCTTGAGGAATGACTAAATATTCTTTTGGCTTTGTATTAAAGGTTTAATGCTCGGTCTAGAAAAATATTCAGTTCATTTTGCTTTAAAGAGGATATTTACCATATGTTTCCTCAGCAGAAGGACCGACGGGGATCAGAAAGAAGACTCTTCTTGGGTCACTTAGTCTTGTAAAAGGATTGTATACCTGACATTGGTTAATTGGAGGAACACCCCTTTTACTCGGGGGCTATCAGTTGAACCAGAAAATTTAAACCGGTAACCCGATAAATGGCCCATGTTAACATACCACCGGTCAGACAACGACAGAGCCAAATGTGTGTTTGTTGGCTGACCAGATCTCAAGTGCGGGCCTATAAATCATAATTGTTGGCAGTAGAGAATGAATTGCTGACCAACAGTATGCAAACTTTTTATAGGGACCACATGATTGTATTAACTTTCATTCAGTCTCCATCCAGTTTTTATTTGTATGTTTTGAAAGGACCTTTTTAAATGAGCGCAGTCCATATTAGCCCTCAATGGACAGAGATCTGCTCACGTAACTATACCTTTAAGGCTGGAATCACACTTGCGAGTGTAAAATCGGTCCGATTCTCATGCTGGAAAGTCGGACGATTTTAGTTCACTTTTCATCAGTGAGCTGTCAGTGTGCAATCAGTATTTACCCTCAGCAGCTGCTACTCATGTAGTTATGTACAGGAGCATTTACATTATTCTCTGCTACTTGCTAGAAATCTATTGAGAAAAATGGATGTCACTAGGATGGTCCGTGTGACATCAGTTTTTTTTTTTTTTTTTCACGCACCCATAGACTTGCATTGAAGACTCGTGAGAGAAACTCGCCAAAATGCTGTGTTGTTTTTTTTTTTTTATTTTCTCAGTCCGATTTGGACTGAGAAAAAAAATAGCAGATGGGAGCTGCCTCATTGATTAACATTGGTCCGAGTGCAATGCAAGAATTTCTCGCATTGCACTCGTACGAGTTAATCGCAAGTGTGAAGCCGGCCTAAAGGCTGCTTTACACGCTGCGATATAGTTACCCATATCGCTAGCGTGCGTACCCGTCCCCCATCGGTTGTGCGACACGGGCAAATCGCTGCCCTTGGCGCACAACGTTGCGCGGACACGTCACACTACTTACCTGCTTAGCGACGTCGCTGTGACCGGCGATCCGCCTCCTTTCTAGGGGGTGGTTTGTGCAGCTTCACTGAACCGCCGCCCAATAGAAGCGGAGGGGCGGAGATGAGCGGGACGAACATCCTGCCAACCTCCTTCCTTCCGCATTGCGGGCGGGAGGCAGGTAAGGAGAGGTTCCTGCGGTGTCACACGGAGCGATGTGTGCTGCCACAGGAACGACGAACTACATCGTTAACTGCAGCAGCAACGATATTCGAGAATGGACCCCCATGTCATCGATGAGCGATTTTTGCATGTTTTTGCGACTATGCAAAATCGCTCAGGTGTCACACGCAATGGAATCGCTAAAGCGACCGGATGTGCGTCAAATTCCGTGACCCCAACGAGATCGCTTGAGCGATGTCACAGCGTGTAAAGCGGCCTTTAGATTAAGTAAATGATTTGACTTCCAATGACCATGAAGATAGTCCATCGATGGAGCGTAGGCAATGTACACCTATGCATGACACTAATGAAGCCAGAGAATGGCCTATGTATTTGAAGACTTCTAAAGTACAGATTAATCATTATTTGTTTCTCTGTGTTTGATTCCCATGAATCACTCAAGTCAGAATTTGGTGACGTGATTTTTTTTTTTTTTTTTTAGTATTTTTATTTTTTTAAATATTTCTTGTTTTTAGACTTCATGACAGCTGGTAGAATATGTACATCCTCTATACTGGTGCTGGCTTCCCCGAGAGGTGCCCCCCTTTATTTGTATGTTTCGCAAAAACATCTTGAATAAGAGCAGCAGATTTTGTGAAATATTCGACATCATACGCAAACAAGACCATCTGGAACTATTCTGAAAGCCATAACAGAAGTGATGGAACAAGACGTGGGCGTACGACTTCTATTTGTATGCCAACACCATTGTGCGTGCGCCTTGTTGGACTTGGGGCACCTAAACACACTTTAGCAAGGTTAACTGTACTGTCCGATTATCGGCAGGATCATCTGCCAGAATTCTGTGTATGTGGCCAGAACAAGGCTCTCGTAGACTTGTATTGAGTTGTCACCTCCACTGTGCGCCACGAAACACTGGAGCTGTCAGCAGGTCGTAAATCGCTGGAGATCGACTGCAGCGACGCTGTAAACAGATGAAGATGGCTGCAGGTGAGTATAAGGGTATGTGCGCACGTTGCTTTTTACCTGCTTTTTACCTGCTTTTTTGCTGCTTTTTCTTCTGCGCTGTTTAATGCCAAAATGGATGTGTTCTTCTATTCAAGCAAAGTCTGTGGGAATTTGGGTTTCTTGTTCACACTATGTTGTTCAAAATGCTGCCTTTTTGTGGCAGAACTTTGGTCAAAAACTCAGCTTTGCAGTGCAAAACCCAAATGGCAAAAACAATTGACATGTTGCTTCTTTGAAAAGCTGAGTTTTTGACCAAAGTTCTGCCACAAAAAGGCAGCATTTTGAACAACATAGTGTGAACAAGAAACCCAAATTCCCATAGACTTTGCTTGAATAGAAGAACACATCCATTTTGGCATTAAACAGCGCAGAAGAAAAAGCAGCAAAAAAGCAGGTAAAAAGCAACGTGCGCACATACCCTAAGACAGGGGACAATTGTATGTAAGGCGCTGTGGAATTAATTTTATTCATTTATATAGAGCTATTATCATTTATTATTAATAGTAATTTAATAAATATCATTTTAAACCACCACTCCAGCGGGGAAAACACCAACAAAAAAAAAAATACATAACGCTTGTAGTGCTTTAAAGTGTTTTTTTTTTTTTTTTTTTATTTAACATAAATGAGATTTTTAGGTTTGTGCCACATTTCCTTTAAAAACTAATTAGCAGAAGTCGATTAGTTCAGTGGAAAGTGTTGCTTTGTGGCCTCCTCTTCTTCTCTTGGCCACCGGTGCTGAGTGATAATAAGCTGTGATGGGATCTGTATCGTATGATTTTGCTGATTCGGTGCCGGTCCATGGTCTCCTAATCTTGGAAGGGTTTTACCACTTAGCATGAGGCAATATGACTGCAGAAGCTGCAATTCCTCAAACCTCATGAGTCATGTAACCATCATTGCTCAGGGCTTTCTTCTTATGCTGTATGTCGTCTTAGGGTAATTCCCATTTTTTTTAAAGGGATTATCCCATGATTGTATCTATCTGCAAAGTGCAGCCTAAAGTTGGCCATACACAGATCAGTATTGTGGGAACCTGCGGATTTCGACAAGATTGGCTGACCACTGGCCACAACAGTATCAGAAGCAGCTGTCTTGCCACCTCAGGGATCCCTTCACTTCTAATTGTGCCCATGTACATGTATAGCCACCTCCGCAGTGTTATTGTGGTGGATGCAAAAAAAGAGGCACAACTGAGACCACAGATGGATGGGCTTTTGTAGCATTGTAAATCCTATAAGAATATATGAGCTGCCGGCCTATGTTTGGCTGGCAGTGTCTATTGCAGTGCAGCGACCTTATAGGTCTCTGTGCAGTAATACACCTCAGCTGACACACATCCAGCTGAAATATGCGCTGGTGCCACTGGGTCCCCCTCCACCCCCGGTCGCAACGTCTGCAACCATGATTTTTATGCCACTGGCACGAAATTCAGCTTTTAACCCCTTAATGACGTGCTGCATATCTCTTCCATTGATGCAGGCTCACACACTGAGCCTGCATCTTTTCCCTGCAGATGAAGGCTGAAAATTTCAGTTATTACCGGGTGGAGCAGCACTCCACTCATGTCTGTTAACCTATTAAGTGCCGCTGTCAATCTGACAGCAGTTTTTAACGCATGCTGGCAGGGGAGGGCACTCTTCTGAGCACTCATCGGCTTGCCTGCGACCCAATGGCGGGATGCCCATGAATTGTCATGACAGCCAGGTATCAGCAGAAGACCACCCCTGTGCCTGTCATCACAGTACACATGTAAAAAAACAAAAAACCCAAGTCATAGTTGGTGTTCGTAGGAAACTACTTCTTCTATATACAGTGATGCTTTGGGTTTCCAACAGTTTGTGAGGTTTTGGACAGCCAGATGTATTACGCTTTCCTTCTCAGGATCAGGTGAGGGTCCTATTAAAAAAAAAAAAAAAGACCCCACTTATTATAAAGTGATGGGATATCCTAATTCTATGCCTCCACTTTATCATGAGGCCACAAACCACAGGCTGCATAATCCCACACTGGCTCTGCTATTGAAAATATGAATGTTTTCACTGTGAAATGTTGCACATTTTTGAAGAATATGTAATTTAATCTGCGGTCGGGGATGATATCACTAGTGATGGACATACAGTATGTCCCATTGGCTTGGCCACACCTTTGTCAGTGAGATTGACAGGTTTCTCCCTGTACACACATCAGAAGACACCTCTCAATCACATAGTTGTATGGGAAGAAGGCAGTGATGAGGTTCCCCTAGGACTAGTCATCTATCACATTGTCCTTTTCCTTAGTTTTACAGTTTTTGGGGTTTTTTTTTCTCTAAAACCTACACATTTTGCATAAAACTGAGCCTGTCTGATTCATGCTGTCTGTGGTTTTAGGTTGCATGAATCCTCTAACAGGTTCCCTTTAAATAAGGCACTATTCTGTATGCACCTCTGAACTATTTTGCTAAGAGGCTTGTGTAGTTTTCTCAGTGCTGTCATACTTGGGGTAAAGAGTGACATGTCGCAATGGATGTCATGCCAGTGCATTTGGCGGAAAATCTTGGCACTTGGTGGCCCTGTAAGTAATATAGCAAGTTTAGCTCTACAACTTAATGTAGCTATAGTGATGAAATCATTACAATACGACTCCACCTTCATATTGCTATAAATCTGAGTGTAAGCTAAGATCCATTTACTGCACGGTCTAGACCCTCCATGCTGCAAAACGGGAAGAAATGGACGACGTATGAAGGGCCGATCTACTGTTTAACCAGCTTTGTAGCCGGAAAAAAGGAAAATCTTTCATCTTTCTTTTAATACTTTTCTTGATCTTTTGAAGGCTGCGTCGTTCACATGTCCAGTAATCATCCGTTAGAATGGATCTGGCAGCAAACTGCTTGCAAAAACGTTATGTAGACTCAACTTACCTGTTCGTTTTGAAAAAAATTTGCTTTTTACAGGATCCATTTTTGTTTTTTTACATGGGAGTCTATGGAAAACTGATCCATTAACAGATTATTTAGCCTCCTGGTATTTCTTTTTTTTGTAAATTCTTTATTTAAGAAGCCTCCTGGTATTTCATTTGTAAAGGATTTGCTTTTTGCTTACTGGATCAGCTTCAAATAGATAAATAGTGATCAGTTAATGAATCCATTTGCTATAGACTTCAATTTTAAAAACAGATCCTGCAAAAATATTTTTTTTTTTCACAACCTGTCAACTTTTTGCAGAACTTTTTATTTTTTTTTATTTTTTTGCCAACAGATTGCTGGTGGATCCGTATTATCGATGATTACTGGACATGTGAACTTAGCCTAATTTTGTTTTTGTAGAAGAGCAAATCTGTTCCTAGCTGGGAAACCATCAACATTAAGGCTATGTGCATATGTGGTATTTTTGCTCTTGTTTCTGCTGTCGCAAAACCTCAGGTTTTGCCTAAAAATAACCTGCGGTTTTGCCACGTTTTTCCACTTCCTCATTGATTTGTATGGGTAAAAAAAACTGCAGTAAAAACGCTGATTCATTCACAAAACGCAGCAAAAACCAAGGAGGATGACAAAACAGTCAGGAAAAAGCCCGCATGTGTTTTGTGTGCGCATGAGATTTTAGGAATCTCAAAGACTTTGCTGGGACTGTGAAGGCAGCGTCTTATTATCATGGATTTGCATAAAACCAAAGCTTAAACCATACTATAAAATGCAGCAAAAAACACCCTGTGTGAACAAAGTCTAAAACTTCATATGAGTAAATTTATAGCCTGTGAAATTCTGCAACGGTCCCATTCAAGCAGAACAAAAATTCAGATGAATGGATCGAATTTTCTATTGCAGAAATTTTTACAACAGAATCTGCAGCCTGAGAATTCACCCCATGTGTTTCTGGCGTATTCACACGGGCAGGTAGTGTGCCTACCACATGGTCCAAATCTGCTTGTAATTTTGCGGTGTGTGTGTGTATGTGTGTGTATATAATATATATAATATTTATTGTTTCATAGCGCCATCTATTCCATGGCACTTGTGTTAGGGTGAACTCTTAACCAGAGATCACTAGTTGCCTACTGCCTGGCCAAATTGGTATAGGCCAAGTGCATGCATAAAAGAATTCACACCAGACACAGTCGGATATGAAGTCTCTTTTTGGTCACTAGAAATGGCACCGAACACAGTACAGAGCATGCATCCTCTTTATATATGCTAGGGGCGTGCACAAGTTTGGATATGCACATTTAGTGGGACAGTTCATGGGCTAGCCAATGGGGAGATCTGTGTTGCTGTTGATGGGCGGGTCAATGACGTCATCGGATGGATCCATGGTGATGGGAGGGACGTCATCTGGAGGATCCATGCTGATGGTTTGGTCTGTGATGTCATCGGGGGCCATCTTGGCTTTCTCTGAAGAGTGGCTGGCTTATGTATAGAGAATTGATTTAATTGAACACACTTCTCACAGTGCTCTATGTCCAGAGGTTAATTAAGTATTTAATCTTATGGCTCTCCTCAACACTTGTAAGTGAAAAGGGTATACATAAAAACTAGTACAACAAAACAGACTGGTATAGGAGGAGAGGACCCTGCCCGCGAGGGCTCAGTCTACAGGGAATGGGTGATGGTACAATAGGTGAGGACAGAGCTGGTTGCGCAGTGGTGTACTGGACTGAGGGTTACAGCAGGTGGTAGGCTTGTCGAAAGAGATGGGTCTTCAAGTTCCTCTTGAAGCTTTCCACGGTAGGATAGTCTGATATGCTGAGGTATAACTTTCCAGAGTATGGGGGAGGCACGTGAGAAATCTTGTATGCAAGTGTGGGAAGAGGAGATCAGAGGAGCAGAGAAGGAGATCTTGTGAGGATCTGAGGTTGCGTGCAGGTAAGTACCGGGAGACTAGGTCACAGATGTAAGGAGGAGACCAGGCTGTGGATGGCTTTGTATGTCATGGTTAATGTTTTGAACGGGAGTCTTTGGGCAACGGGAAGCCAGTGAAGGGATTGGCAGAGTGGAGCCGCTGGGGAGTAGCGGGGGGGACAGGTGGATTAAGCGGACCGCAGAGTTTAGGATAGATTGGAGGGGTGCAAGAGTGTTGGAAGGGAGGCCAGAAAGCAGGAGGGTGCAGTAGTCGAGACGCGACATGATGAGGGCATGTACTATACATGTGCGTATATATGCATCACTTGTAAAAACCACGTGATTAATAACCACATCTTATAAAAAAAAAAAAAAATAGGGCAAATTACAGTAAAACAAATTGTAATTTTACTGGTGTTGTTTTTGACAGCACATTCACCACCACCAACCCCCCCCCCCCCCCCACCCCACCTTGTGTGACTGCACCTTCAGCTTTGTCCTAGTCATGGCTGGTGTGAATACCTGTTGCTCATAACCATCCAAATAGTCTAATTACCTTTTGGATTGCGGGAGTGTAGATCACTTATCGTGGTTTATACATGGCTCATGAAGAAAGTGAATACGTGATCTGGTCAGGCCGTATAAGTTGCAGTGGGTGTAAAATGGATAATATGGAAATGTTGTAAATTGATTGCGTATTGTTAGTAGCCGCCTGTTTTTTGTATACTCAGGTGCATTTTAAGAATATCTAATCAACTTCCTAATTTTCCCATATTCCAATGGCCATCCACTGCACCACATTCAGGCCTTTGTGGCATATATGTCCACAGCGCATCCACTGAGAAGCTTCTTCCTAAATGTCGCAGTGGCTTTCCACTGCATCATTAAAATTAATGGGCCCATTCGATCCTGCTCACTTCTACATCAGTGGAAATCGGTGACGAGAACGTTAGAACCCTTGATAACCTGCAAGGAGGCGTGTCCATTCGGCAGTTATTGTGTTCGTAAAGAGTGCCGCCATAAACATTCTGTGACACTTGGGAAACAGATGCATTCCACCCGCTCGCCAAGTGCTGTGTGTGTCCACAGTCCGAGAACACAGCGTCAGCCGCATCACTTTGGGCACGCGCCAACCCAGATGTGTTATGTTGCACTCAAAATTGTAATCTCCCACTATATGGTCCTTCTTTCCCTTTTTCCAATGAAATACTATTTTGCTATTCCTATAAATTTTTTGGCCTTGTCTTCATGTGGCTGCTTGCCCGTAAGTAGAGCATTGTTTATATTGTAGGGGCATCGTTGTAGAAATCATTACTCCACGGGTATCGTCGGGTTATTGGAATTATTTTATGGAAATGGCTTCCGGAATTATGGACGCACTATGGGGCATTTCTGTGCTGATGAGTTGGTGCTACTAATTGGAATACCCCTTTTTATGGGCACAATATTATGGCAAGTGGCCTCTCCGTGAAGTATTTTCTGGCTCCATGGCTGCAGAACATACATGAGGCTGCCAATAACCGGTAGGGGTCCAGAGGTGTACTATGTGAATGGCAACGAGTTTGAGCGTGGCTTGGTTTGCAGCAATGTCATGGAGAATCAGGGTAACAGAAGATGGACCTCCTAAGCAGACCCTTAAACTAGGGACCCTAAGCTGTCTCTTATCCCAGAGGTAGGCTTGATGGTAGCTAGGTCTGAGCCCCCAGCATCTCACTAACTCCTATTTAAGCCCTGATCTTACACTCCCTCTTTTCCCAGCTCAGGAGGGGGCCTGGATTGGAGAAGTAAACGCCACAAATAACAGACGAGGGAAAGAACCAAAACTCATGCACACTGTAACCAGACACGAGGGACATACAATATGAACCAAGGAGGAAATAAACACAGGAAGGTAATAAACTAAGCCCAGTTCTATAATGACCCAATATTGAGGTATGGCTCGTCTAGAAATGTCCTTCCCTGATCAACCTGTATCATAGTCACCCATGACTATCCCAATTACTATGTAAATGCCTGCATGGCTTGCTATCCTGGGGAGTTGATACGAAGAGATTGCAGATGTTGTTTGCTGCCAGAAGCTCGTGCACATGTAACAATCACCACATGGGTGTAGCGTCACGTGTATGTATAGTAGTTACACAACCAAATGATGACTCAGTGTAATCGAGAAAAACAATACAAGAATGTACATACTAATATTAACTTTACTTACGAGTAGCTGGTGGAGATGATTCCTAAATACTTTCCTGGTACATAATTACAGACACCATTGGTAGTGGTGTTTGCATTGCACATCAAAGGGTAGATGAAACCATGCAATACGGAACGGTCAGAAAAATTGCACAGGTGCGTCCAACAGCATAAGACCTCGCAACATAAAATGTTTCCACCACCCAGGTGTGACTGACATGATATGAGCTCAAACGGCGGAGATCATCCCTGACGTGTCATCCCTTCTATGTGAAGTTCAATTCTGACCACAACATAGAGGTAAAATGAAGGCAGGGTGCTTCTTTATAACCACAATAATTCCCTGTGATATCTGTGCCCGTACAAGTTATGTACTGAAAGTCCAGGTCTAATTGTCTTTCCGCACAAGCTTAGTCTTGCTGTGTTCATCTCACAAGTCAAAACTTCATTTGGGTCGCTTACCAGTCTAATAAACTGAGGAACTGGCTCTGTACTCTAACCTACCACCCCCTCTCTTTCTGTAAGTAGTTTCTCTCCAGCACTATAGGTGTTGGAACGCCTTTCACCTCATTTCCCATACATTGTCTAATTGATTGCTATATTAAAAACTGAAAGCTGGCACATGCAACTTTTTTTTTTTTCTCTTTTCTTTCTTTGAAAAATCCCTCCTAAAGCATTTTCTATTTAGTATGCCCCTTGTACTAGCTGTCCACTGCTTGTTGTCATATGTAACACGTCTAGTAGTAGAGACATGAAATGGATTGCAGAATTGGTGCATTTTTTTTTTATTTTTTTTTTCCAATCTGTTCCTGCTATTCTGTCTGTAAAACTGCATAGAGGCATAATAAAGATGCAGGTTCTGCCAAACCATGTAGGAAAAATGAAGTTATGGCACCCATAGTGCTGGCAGGATGCATAATTTTGCTTGTAGCATGTGCATTGTTACGGACCTATTATTATGACAGGAAGCTTTAAGAAGTATCCCAAGGATTTCAGTGATAGAAGTGTCCATTTTAGAAGCAAGAAATGTGAATGCCGCTCAATACCTTAACATCAGAACTCTCTCATTTCTTTGGGGTTTGGGTCTGCAGGGCTGTGTCACATAATCCTACTTTGCTCTGCAGTTTGGCAGCGAGTCCTTTTCAATTAGACCTTTTCACCAAATTTTCTATGTTGAACTGGACACATGATGCAAAAGTATTTGTAGAGTGAGAAAACATATTTTTTTATTAATTTACTTTTTAGCCTTTTATGTGCGGAGATATTGGCAACCAGAGTATCTGGCATCTAATGAGTTAACACCCACTTGGACTTTAACTTTCTCTTTTTTTTTTATCAGATATTTTTCTATTTATCACTGAGGGAGGGACGACTTCTCCCTGTATGACATGCCCAATTAAGAAGACAGCAGCACAGCAGAAATGACATGCCACAACCATGGCTTAGTTTTCACAGTATGAGTGATGTAAGGACATAGCTTCTGATCTCCTGGTCTAACCTCCTGCATGATTAGAAAATGCTGGCCGATTAGAGTATAGATGACTTGCACCTTTCAGATGAGGTCCCTGTAGGGGGAGTAGCAGCACAGCTGAGTTTAGCTTTGTCCTATTACAAACCAGCTCTCCTGCATTCATAGCACCGTCAATTCTGCCGCACTGCACCTACCCTCATATTTTCTGTATCGCATTAAGGTCTGTTGTGCTCAAAGGGACAACATAGCCAAGCTAACAGTGCTGTGAGAGGAGAGCTTATAAGGATTTGTAAAAATACACAGCTAAACTCAGTTGTGCTGCATCTTACCCCACAAGGACCTCATCTGCAAGGTGTTAGTCGTCTGTACTCTAATCCCTCAGCACTGTCTAATCATGCAGGTGGTTATACCAGGAGATCAGTTACATCTTCACACTGAGAAGCCTAAGCTATGTGAGGGTTTAGTCCAAATGGTTAACTCACTAGTTGCCAAATACTTTGATAGCTAATACCTCCATAAGAGTGGTGAAATTAAGAATAAATCCAAACATTTTATTATGCTCTTGGCCAGAAGACTAGTACATCGTGTGTCCAGTTCAACATGAAAAATTTGGTGAAAGGTCCTCTTTTAAGATCACTATTGAATGCCATCATGAACTTAAGGCTATGAACCCACGTGGCTTTTTTTTTTTTAATATTTTAATCAATAAAAGCAAGGAAAAAGCATCCCAGCAAAGTCTATGAGAATCTTGACTTGTTGTGTACATACGTCATGTCAAAATGCATGCGTTCTGCTTCCCCAGCAAAGTCTGAGAATGATGCAAAATCCGTGCGCGCGATGCTTTTTTAAATGCAGCGTTATGATTGTCAAAATTTTTACAAAATCTCTGCGTTTAGAAAAGCAGCATGTCAATTCTTTTGTCCGTTTTGGCAGCGTTCTACACCCATTGAAATCAATGAGTTGTAGAAAAACGCTACCAAAATGCTAAGCAGTGCGTATGCACTGCATTTTTGTTGCGATCCGTATGGTGTTTTTTTTTTTTTTTTACATAATAAACGCAGTTCTTTCGGTTTCTGTCGGTCTCTCCCTCCCACCCCCTCTCTCATACCCACCGATCCACGATCACTGGCGCGGCGCTGCACGGCGTTCACACTGTGGCGGCTTCTCTTTTGCAAATGCCGGCAGCTCATTAATCAATCTTGTATTCCCTGCTTCCCCCACCCACCGGAGCCTATGATTAGTTGCAGTCAGACACGCCCTCACGCTGAGTGACAGCTGTCTCACTGTAACCAATCACAGCCGCTGGTGGGCGTGTCTCTCGAGCAGTATAAAAAAAATAAAAAAAGAAAAAACGTGCGGTCCCCCCCAATTTTGATACCAGCCAGGGTAAAGCCACACGGCTGACTGCTGGTATTCTCAGGATGGGGAGCTCCACGTTATGGGGAGCCCTCCAGCCTAACAATATCAGCCAGCAGCCGCCCGGAATTGCCGCATCCATTAGATGCGACAGTCCCGGGACTCTACCGGCTCATCCCAAATTGCCCTGGTGCGGTGGCAATCGGGGTAATAGGGAGTTAATGGCAGCAACCCATAGCTGCCACTAAGTCCTAGGTTAATCATGGCAGGCGTGTCCCCGAGATACTTTCCATGATTAACCTGTAAGTTAAAGGATTTTTTGGATGTGTGTGTGTTTTATTTTCTTTGGATTGAAAGACAAAAAAACACCCTCTTTCACCACTTTATTAACCCCTCAAAAACGCCTTGAGGTCCGACGTAATCTACGCAAGGTCCAACGACGCTTTCAGCTCTGCTACATCGGAAGCTGACAGGAGCGGCAGTAGAACACCGCCACTCCTGTGAGCTCCATGCAGCAACTGAAGTGAGCCACGCGATCAGCTGTGCTGTCACTCAGGTTACTCGTGGCCACCGCTGTCAGGTGGAGGACTGCAGCTGTGACCGCGGGTCACCTGAGTGATGGCACAGCTAATCGCGCGGCTCACTGCAGTCACTCAGGGGATTTGCGATCACAGGTGAGTCCTTCACGTGTTACCGCAAATCAGGCTGCGACACAAAGAGCCGCGTGATGTCAGTGAAATCGGGTGAAGTTCTGACGTCACTGCTGTGGACTCCTGTGTCCTGGCACTGACCTCGGAGGTTCATCTGGGTTCATGACGGCACACAGAGCCGCGGGATGACAATGAAGTCTGGTGCAGTTCATCAGAGTTCATTCTCATTGCGCGGCTCTGTCTGTGTCTGCTGTCAGCGGGCATGGAGCAGAGCTGGGGGACCGCACTGACCAAAATGCATCCAAAATACATGCGTTTTGGATGCATTCTTTTTGTGAACACGCAGCGTCACGTCTGCCAGAGGGTGCATTTATTTTTTCACTAGCCAGGACACAACGTGCGCATGAGCCCTTAGACATACATATTTTGGTGTAGATTTGTCAAAAAAAACACACCATGTGCAGAAGCCCTTACAGCACCCCATGCCGGTCTATTTTTTTATCTCCATGTAACCCATACAAAGTTCACATTGGGTTTTGTTAGGGTAAACTTCTGTGACCTGGCAGAATTCCTCTTCTTATAATTGCCTCGGTTTTGTCTTGGCCAAGTTGATTTTCCCATGAAATTCTCGTCCCCTTTTGCCCATTCATCCTCTTGTTTTCGTCAATGACTCTTCCCCTCCCCCCCCCTCTCTTCCTTCCCCATCCTCCGCTTTCATTTTCTGTAAAATATTTACTGCAGACTTCCCAGGACTTCCAAATATGTTTTCTCTAAAAATACCTCATCGGGAGGTGATTGTGATCATTATTGTGGCTACACGCTTTGTCGGGCTCGCCGGCTGCCGACAGTCTCTTCATCAGGACACACAATCTGCCAGTCCTATTATTTCCATAACAGACACTCCTTTTGGTCTCCGCGTCTGAGTTTGCTCTTGTTATTAGTCTGTTTTGCCATAACATGTAGGCACTAATAAAATTCATCAAGATAGTAGATATATTGGTAGCAGATGATTTGTTACTTTGGGTTATCGCATACACATGGGAGGAACAAACTTGACGGATGAGACTTAGAACTAGTTTTGAATGTTTATATACAAATTTTGCGTGAATCTCCATATACACTGTGGACCCTGGGAACCCAAAGATGTTCAACATCCAGCCCCTCGCCATGTAATTTGCTTTTATGAACATTTGTGTAAAATGGCTCATATTAAGGTGATCCCTGATTCTCGGCGTGGTCCGAGCCACTGGTGTAGCCATTTCTCCCCTCCTAGATATTCCAACAAAACCTTTTTGGAACCAAGACAACTCTGCCACAAAGTAAAGACCACAAAAAGTTAGAGCATGGTCATCAAGTGCCGAGATGTGCACAATGATAAAACTTCATCAACGCTCATCTGACTCCATAACGACAGAGACCAAACTTCCTCTGGCCTTACAGGCAGCCTGTAATCAGATTTGGCAACTGAGCTGCGGCCACCACCAGGGAGCCCTTATATACAGCATTCCAGAATACTGTATATAAGAGCCCAGGCTGCTGTGTAGAACATAAAAAAAACACTTTTATAATACTTGCCTAGGAGGGCGTCGCTGGTCTCCGGTCTGGCGGGCGTCGCTGGTCTCCAGTCTGGCGGGCGTCGCTGGTCTCCGGTCTGGCGGGCGTCGCTGGTCTCCAGTCTGGCGGGCGTCGCTGGTCTCCGGTCTGGCGGGCGTCGCTGGTCTCCGGTCTGGCGGGCGTCGCTGGTCTCCGGTCTGGCGGGCGTCGCTGGTCTCCGGTCTGGCGGGCGTCGCTGGTCTCCGGTCTGGCGGGCGTCGCTGGTCTCCAGTTTGCCCCTGTTAAAAAAAAAAAAAAAAAAAAAAGACATTCCAGCTTAGGCAGTGGATAACAGTATAACCTTTTTTTTTCATTTTTCTTTTTTCTTTTCTTAAGATTTGCTCCCTGGGGCTCAACTGAGGTTGTTCGTCACATGAGGAGTGTGCTCATTCAGCACCGACTTCCTTCTCCCCGCATGCCCAGCAGCTCTCCTTTCCTCTTGATTACTTATTTGTTGCCAACAATGAATAGGTAGATGTTGTCACGCACCACCTGATTATCTGGTCCTGTGCTGCAGATGGCTGGGGAGCAAATGGAGACTCCTGAGTAATGCTGGATCTTTAGCAGTGCTCGCTCCTACAAAAGGGCATGTCCAAAGGTAATCCAGAAGAAGAAAGGAGCTGCACCCACCGTAACATCAAATCCAGAATTTGAGAGTAGTGCATTAACATTGTGGAGGTCCGAGGCCGGGCGCTGCAACCCAAATGGCGATCTTCTGGGCCCAGATGAGCAAACCCAAGGTTCGGTGTTCATACCGAATACAGACTTTTCCCAAAAAAAAAAGAGTTCGGGTGCTTTATGTATGCAGACCACTTGCGCGAGCATATCTATGCTCTGGTACGCTCGGTGCTCAAGCCACTTGCAGTGTTTGATCAGCACACACTGGGGCCAACAAATCCGTGAAAAACCATATGGAAAAAGCCGTCCACCCTCCCCTAGAACTGATCGGTTTCTGACTACATGTGGGCAGAGAGCTGATCTGTCCAATTAGTGGGTCATTCATTTGAGGTTCAGGTCAAGTCCGGGTCCCAAACCAAACTTTATATAAAGTCCGGCTGAACCCACCGAACTCCTACGGGTCCGCTCATCTTACACTCCTCTGTTAGGGTGAACTCTTTAACCAAAGGGTCACGTGTTGCCTACTGCCTGACCTAATTAATGAGGATCAAGTGCATGCTTAAAAAATTACATCACACACACACACCGTTGGATGTTCATCGTTCCTCGATCAGAGGTGGCCCAAAATAAACTGATATATTCCAAGAACTTGCCCTTATAAAAAGTAGGAACAAGGGACATGGTTGGCTCCACAGTGGGCATGCCCGGATGTGTTCATTGGTCAGTGGGTTGAACAATCTGTTAGGCTATGTGCACACGTTGCTTTTTTTTCAGCGCGGAAAAAACGCACCCTCTGGCAGAGGGGAGAATTGTAAACAATGCTTTTTGAGAAAAACGCATCAAACGCCTGGGTTTTTCATGCGTTTTTTTTAGGTGCGTTTTTTTAAGACTTGTCAGTGTTAATAAAGTTGGTTGAACACAGACCTTTGGAAAAAAAAAACCTGTGATGTCATTTCCTTCTCCACATTCTGTTTGGATAAATGGGAGGGCTTGGAATGGAAGGCGCACCATTTGAATTTTGGAAAAGTTTAAATAAACTTCGCGCACCATGTCACATTAGCAGGGCCCCTTGGGTACCTATACGTCAGAAAACCCCCCACAAGTGACCCCATTTTGGAATCTGCACCCCTCAAGGATTTTATTCAGGAGTATATTAAGCATTTTGAATCCACAGCTACTTCACCCAAAATGTTGCTGTAGCAACAATATTCTCACTTTAAGGCTATGTGGCCGTGATCCAGCGACACGGCGTCTAGTACACAGTGCCAGCCTTCCTGCAGAAATGTGAGTGTTGTCCACGGGAGAACGCAGCTGGCCATGCCCACGATTTGGGTTCAGGCTGCTGTGGACTTTAGCTCTATTCTACCTGCAGAGAGCACTCTCGTCTCCACAGCATAAATTGACATGCTGAGGCTCGGGAAGCCACGCCACCGGTCAGTTTATGCTGCGGAGAAAAGAAGCAGTGGGCATGGGATCTCCAAAAATCCTTCCACTGTGCTTCTACTGCACAACGCAGCGTTATGGACGCAGGGAAAACACTCAGCGCCCAAACCACTGCAAAACTCGATTGTGGGCACACAGCCAAAAAAGCGTCAATGGATGACTGGATGTCAAATATATATATAACGTCCCACCCCCCCTGCATATTCTAAGCTGGCACCTTTAGTACCTTTCATGTGGCACTAAAGGGTGCCTAGCTTAGTATTTATCAAAAAAAAAAAAAAATGGCGTGGGGTCCCCCCTATTTTTGATAGCCAGTCAGGGTGAAGCAGACAGCTGTAGCCTGCAAACCACAGCTGGCAGGTGATCAATTTGGAGGGCTCCCCAGGTTTTGTTTTTGTTTTTTTTTTTTTTTTTTTTTTTTTTTTTTATTTATAAATAAAGAATTAAAAAAAAAATAACGTGGGGTCCCCCCAAATTAGATCACCAGCCAAGGTGAAGCTGACAGCTGGGGTCTAGTATTCTCAGGGTGGGAAGAGCCATGGTTATTGGACTCTTCCCAGCCTAAAAATAGCAGGCCACAGCCGCCCCAGAAGTGGCGCATCAATTAGATGTGCCAATCCTGGCGCTTCGCCCCAACTCATCCCGCGCCCTGGTGCGTTGGCAAGCGGGGTAATAAATGGGGTTGATACCAGA
This sequence comes from Anomaloglossus baeobatrachus, assembly GCF_048569485.1. Classification (NCBI taxonomy): domain Eukaryota; kingdom Metazoa; phylum Chordata; class Amphibia; order Anura; family Aromobatidae; genus Anomaloglossus; species Anomaloglossus baeobatrachus. Next base: position 77,040,699 of record NC_134357.1, read on the forward strand.
TGTGTAATGTCACCTGGCATCAAGCCCAGCAATTAGTGATGTCACGGCGTCTATCAGATCCCAGACATAACTAATTGACAGTAAACAAAAGCAAAAAAATGACAAATTTTTTATTAGAAAAAACACTCCCCAAATCATTCCCTCGTTCACCAATTTAATCAAAAAATTTGAAAAAAATGGGTCCGCAGAAATCCATTTGGATGTCCCATGTCGGCTCTGGACCTTCTAGAATATGGGGGCACGTTCAGGGAACGTATCCCCCATTTTCTAGGAGGGCAGACCCTCCATTTGAGGAGAGTGGGTGCCAAAAATCTGCAGCTGTGACCCGGGGAGAGTGGGTGGAGAGTGCGAGCAGCCAGCACAGCTCTCTGAACACAGTGCTGGCTGTCAGCTGCTCTGCTCATGTGACCGCACCAGGGCTGTGGAGTCGGAGCTCATTTTGGTGGAGTCGGAGTCGGTATAAAATGCACCGACTCCGACTCCTAAAATATATAATAAATTGGGGACAGGAGTGCAATGCAGAATGTGCTGAATATTTTACTAAATAACATGTAGTATAATGCTTATATTTAAGTGAAAAATTTATTGTAGTACAGTGTGAACATCAGACATTTAATTGTTTTTATGATACAATAATCAAGATATTTGGATAGAACATAAAATATTTATTGGAATACAACTTTAGAACACAAAAAACTAATAAATTGTAAATATGTTTTTATATATATATATATATATATATATATATATATATATATATATATATATATATATATATATATATATATATATTCTCTTGCACCGACTCCGACTCCTACATATATTGCTTATAGTTAGGTGAAAAATTTATATATATATAATATAATATAATATAATATAATTATATATATATATATATATTATATTATATTATATTATAATATATATATATATATATATATATATATATATATATATATATATATATATATATATATATATATATATATATAAATTTTTCACCTAACTATAAGCAATATATGTAGGAGTCGGAGTCGGTGCAAGAGAATTTGAGGAGTCTGAGTCGAAGGTTTGGCTTACCGACTCCACAGCCCTGGACCGCACTGACCGGCATCTGCTGTGAAGGAGGAGGGGGCCGCGGGGTATCAGCGCTGCGACCGGACAGGTAAGGGGGAATACCGGGGGGAATAGGGGGTGACCTGGCAGGGCCTGGGGGGGGGCATTTTTCTGTCGCATGTCTCAAGGCACATGCGACAGAAATCATAGGAGTAGGTTGTGGCCGGTGCGCTGCTGTGCGCACGGCCATGTTGGATTTTCGGGAGGGGGGTCGGGGGTCGGGGCGGGCACTTTGGCGACACCTGGGGCTTTCCAGGACTTTGCCAGGAAGTGAGGTCAACAGGAAACCTCTTGACCTCACTTCCAGGTAAATGCCTGCGTTCTGGCATGCCGACAAAGCCCGCGGACCGCAACAAAAAAGCAGCTCACTGCGGTGTAGCTGCGTTCTAACCCACATCATTGATTAAATGGGGGAGAGAACGCAGCCACACCGCACAAAAGAAGTGACATGCTGCTTTTCTTTCCGCACCGATTTTTGGCATCCAAAACGCTGCGTTTAGAAACGCAGCGTGTGCACTGATTTTTCGGCTTTCTCATACACTTTGCTGGGAAAGCTGAACGCATGCAATTTGCCACTCTAACGCTGCGGTTCCGCGGTAAAAAACGCAACATGTGCACACAGCCTTAGTCCATGAGCTGATTGGTGGGCATCATCGGGACAGATCTGCGGAGATACTGATGGGTGGGTCTATGATGTCATCAGGGCGGATCTGCGGAGATGCTGATGGGTGTGTCTCTGATGTCATCATTGCGGATTTGCAGAGATGCTGATGGGTGGGTCTATGATGTCGTCATTGCAGAGATGCTGATGGGAGGGTCTATAATGTAGTCATTACGGATCTGCGGAGATGCTGATGGGTGGGTCTATGATGTAATCAGGGCGGATCTGCGGAGATGCTGATGGGTGGGTCTATGATGTTATCAGGGCGGATCTGCGGAGATGCTGATGGGTGGGTCTATGATGTCGTCATTGCGGAGATGCTGATGGGTGGGTCTATGATGTAAACAGGGCGGATCTGCGGAGATGCTGATGGGTGGGTCTATGATGTAATCAGGGCGGATCTGCGGAGATGCTGATGGGTGGGTCTATGATGTAATCAGGGCGAATCTGCGGAGATGCTGATGGGTGGGTCTGTGACCTCATCTGGGCCATCTTGTATATCTCTGAAGACTGGGTTATGTATAGAGAATCGATTTCATTGAACACACTTCCCTCAGTCCTCTATGTCCAGAGGTTAATTATGTATTTGATCCAATGGCTCTCCTCAACACCTCTGCCCTGCATATATATGAGAAACCTTTTTGTCATCATGCGTAGGAGATAAGTGACACCAGTTTCTTATCCCTCATTTTGGGATTTCATTTTATTGGTGTATTCAGCTAGAGTCGTGCTTTTTATATAGAATTACTAGACATGGTCCAGTAATTGGCTCAAAAAACACCGATGGTGCTGCCGCCAGGGCTCCTCACCCCAAATCGCTGACCTCGCGTCTCTTTACGCTTTGTCAGATTCTTATCAACGCCTTATTTTTAGTACCAAAGTCTCATGACAGTGACCCTTTAATGAAAAAACCCAATAATCAGCAGCTTTTGTAACGCCAAGTGATTTTTATGGCCATTTTACCCTCATTATTACACTTGCATAACACGTTGGTGTGTTTGGGATTTGTCTGGTCGTCTTATGCATTCCTGGGATTTAGCTGTGGAAAATGCACGTGTGGTGCAGAAAGTTGTTTGTGAAGCGATACGTTGGGCATACGTGTAAACTCTCACCAGCCTCTCTAATCCAGTCAGCTATTTTGTTGTCGCAGTCTCCTACCATGTTGTATAAGAATGTGATAATACTTTTTAAATTTTTGTTTTTGCTTTTAAAACCATTCCCAAATATAGCATTAAACAAGCATGTCTGAACTAGTACGCTATATGCTGTACAGGACTGTTTGTACTAGTACATGAGATTTCGTACATTACTTGGTGGCGGTGCATTATGTGACCTTTTTCTTTACAGTTTAACCTAATGGTTGTTTTCAGTTACAGATTCGGCCTTCCATGGTCCCCCGGGCACACAAATCCTTTAAGGGTATACTGTATGGACATGACAACTTCTTGACTGAAGACGCTTAAAGCACCACTCCAGCATTTTTGTTTTTCTTGGGTTTTATTGCTCCATTGGAGTGGTGCTTTAAAATGCAAGCCCCTTATCTGATACTCTCCTTTCGGTAGCTTCACCCTCTTCAGTTAGTCTTCATGGATTTGTGACCGAACGGCAACTCCAGTGTTTCATGGCGCGTGCTGGAGGTCATAATACCGTACAAGTCTATGAGAGCCTCATTCTGTCTCATAGGCTTGTATTGGGTGCTTGTGATGTAACTTCTGGCCAGTCACAAGATGGCACTGCAGGACCAGAACGGCGCCATAACAGTATGGAAATGCTGGAGGGTAAGTATAAAGCCACTTTCACATTACGTTCTGATCTCCATTCAGTGGTCACGTCGGGTCTTCTGTTCGAATGCCCCGCAAAACTGGATTCTGACGTATGCGCCGACAGAGCCACTAACTATAATGGTGCCGACTGACTCTCTGTGTACTCGGTTGTGCACCATTTTCGGGATTATACGCCTTCTGGAGGCAGACACCCAGACGCAGTTTGCTACATCCGGGTGTCCACCTCCAGAAAGTGTACACTCCCGAAAATGGTGCAGGACAGAGCACACGGTGACTCCGTCTGCACCATTAGTCAGTGGCCCCATCAGCGCATATGTCCGAATTCCGTTTTGAGGGGGAAGGGGTTCGGAAGAAAGCATTGACGGGACCACTGAATGGAGAGTTGAACGCAGTGTGAAAGGTGCCTAACACTAGAGGCAGGGGACTTGCTTTTTAAAGTGCCATTCCAGCTCTGGGGGGAAAAAAGAAGGCTGGAATGTTGCTTTAAGGAAATGCCTATTTATTTTATTTATTTTATTTATTTATTTATTTATTTTTTTTTGTTCACCATTTTTTTCAGAGCAATGATTTTGTGCCATTTTACTACATATATATATATTATATTATATTGGTTGTTTTTTTTTTTAAATCTAAAACTACAGCCAACAGCCCTGTAAGTGACACATCGCTGCTCTCGGGGTCTCTGCTCCTACTTTATGCTGCTCTCTGATGGGAGCGCAAACCTCTAGTGACAGATTCCATTTAACAACTGTTAACTGTTCGCAGATTGGGGGGTGCATAATTGTCGCCACTAGTGATGAGCGAGTACTAAAAAGCTCGGGTGCTCGAGGCTCGGGCCGAGCCTCCCAAGATACTCGTGTACTCGGCCCGAGCACCGAGCCCAATGTTATCCTATGGGAGACCCGAGTATTTTTATGAAATGACCCCCGGCAGCATGTAGAAACCCTAAAAATGTCACAAAAGTCTCAGAAGAGTGCTCAAATGACATGGCAACAGCATGAGGAAGACCCCTTGAAGCATTTATCACTCAAAAGTCACAGCTGTGAACAATTTTGTCTGCGTTTTACGCCATTTTTACGGACTCACCAGAAAACCTTCCAAAATGACACCAAAATGAATTTTCATGGCAGAAATGTTAAGGGCACATACCCAATAGTGAGATAGAGCTGGTGTATGTTACTTTTTGAGATTAATACATGAAAGATTTTACGTGAAACATTGTGTGGCACTCCGATGTCCAAAACGCACGTTTTGTGCTTTTTACTAGCGATGTCGATCATTTTTTTTTTTTTTCATTCTATCTCCCGTCGGTCGGTCTCTCTCTGTCTTGTCTGTCCCCCTCTCACAGTCTGTCGGTCATTCTCCCCCCTCTCTCTTACTTACCGTTCCCCGATCACTGCTGCGGCGCTGCACGCCTGTTCACTAAACTCCGGCGGCTTTTCCTCTTTTGAAAAAGCCGGCCGCTCATTAAACAATCTCGTATTCCCTACTTTCCTGCTTTTCGGCGCCTATGATTGGTTGCAGTGAGACACGCCCCCACGCTGAGTGACAGGTGTCTCACTGCACCCAAACACAGCAGCCGGTGGGTGTGTGTATACTGTGCAGTGAAATAAATAATTAATTTAAAAAAAACGGCGTGCGGTCCCCCCCAATTTTAATACCAGCCAGATAAAGCCATACGGCTGAAGGCTGGTATTCTCAGGATGGGGAGCTCCACGTTATGGGGAGTACCCCAGCCTAACAATATCAGTCAGCAGCCACCCAGAATTGCCGCATACATTAGATGCGACAGTTCTGGGACTGTACCCGGCTCTTCCCGATTTTCCCTGGTGCATTGGCAAATCGGGGTAATAAGGAGTTATTGGCAGCCCATAGCTGCCACTAAATCCTAGATTAATCATGTCAGGCGTCTCCCCGAGATTCCTTCCGTGATTAATCTGTAAATTACAGTTAAAAAACACACACACCCGAAAAATCCTTTATTAGAAATAAAAAACACTAACAAAGTCCCTCATCACCAATTTATTAACCCCGACAAACCCTCCATGTCCGGCGTAATCCACAGACCTCCAGCGTCGCGTCCAGCTGTGCTGCATGAAGGTGACAGGAGCTGCAGAATACACTGCCGCTCCGGTCAGCTTCACACAGCAACTGAGGTGAGTATAGCGATCAGCTGAGCTGTCACTGAGGTTACCTGGATGCAGCGGTGGCCGCGGGTAACCTCAGTGACAGCTCAGCTGATCGCGCTACTCACCGCCGCTCCGGTCAGCTCCATGCAGCAACTGAGGTGAGTATAGCGATCAGCTGCTGTCACTGAGGTTACCCGCGGCCACAGCGGTGGCCGTGAGTTACCTGACTGACAGCAGCTGATCGCGCTACTCACCTCAGTTGCTGTGTGAAGCTGACAGAAGCGGCGGTGTATTCTGCAGCTCCTGTCACCTGAATGTAGCAGAGCTGGACGCGACGCTGGAGGACTGTGGATTACGCCGGACATGGAGGGTTTGTCGGGGTTAATAAATTGGTGATGAGGGACTTTGTTATTGTTTTTTATTTCTAATAAAGGATTTTTTCAGGTGTGTGTGTTTTTTAACTGTAATTTACAGATTAATCATGGAAGGTTTCTCGGGGAGACGCCTGACTGATTAATCTAGGATTTAGTGGCAGCTATGGGCTGCCAATAACTCCTTTATTACCCCGATTTGCCAACGCACTAGGGTAAATCGGGAAGAGCCGGGTAGAGTCCCAGAACTGTCGCATCTAATGTATGCGGCAATTCTGGGCGGCTGCTGACTGATATTGTTAGGCTGGGGGGCTCCCCATAACGTGGAGCTCCCCATCCTGAGAATACCAGCCTTCAGCCGTATGGCTTTATCTGGCTGGTATTAAAATAGGGGGGGACCGCACGCCGTTTTTTTTTAATTATTTACCGTATTTATTTATTTTACTGCACAGTATAGACACGCCCACCGGCTGCTGTGATTGGGTGCAGTGAGACACCTGTCACTCAGCGTGGGGGCGTGTCTCACTGCAACCAATCATAGGCGCCTGTGGGCGTGGAAAGCAGGGAATATGAGATGGCTGTGTACAGAGCACAGCACGCCCGCCGGTATAAAGGCTCGGTCACGCTGTGCAGGCCGGCCAATCACTGCAATTCCACAACTAACAGGGCTGTGGCATTGCAGTGGTCTGCCAGCCAATCCCTGCATGAGGGCTGGCTCTCAAAAGAGCGCCAACATGCAGGGATGAAGACCACGAGTACAGCACGAGTATCGCGAGATTACTCGGTCCCCGTCGAGTAGCCCGAGTACAGTGATACTTTTGCGAGTACCGAGTAGTAACAAGCATACTCGCTCATCACTAGTCGCCACCTTTTCTCACTATCTAATCGGTGATGCCAGGACCAGACAGTGTTGGGGCACACTCCTTTGATCAGGAGGATGGTAACACCCAGTTGTCACTTTATTCATAGGTTTTAGGAGGAATAACTGAGAAATGGCACATTGTAATTTTATTAAAAAAAATAAATGCATAATTTTTTTGGGAATAAAACTATATGCAAAATATTGAGACCGTGACCTACAACCAGTCTATATTAGTAGATCTGGAGTAAGCTCCTCTGCTTGGTCATTGTGTCATGTACCCAGTAAAGGATTTGGAGATCTTGTTCAGAAAACTGAAGCTAAGTTGATTGCTTGTCACATTACCTGCCTTTGAGCGATCCTCTGGTTTCAAGGTGTTGTAACCTCTATTTACACGTCATGACCTTATTACACATTCATGTGATACAGATCTGTAATATGATGCCTATTACCTTCTATCGCCAACACCACACCTCAATGTAAAAACAAAAAAAAATACCATTGCATGCCGTATTATGGAGATATTCCCGGTGTCTCTGGGGGACCCCACGGGGAAGACCTCAGAGTCCGTGAGTTGGACCTGTAGCCACAGTACAGGGTCTGTGCTCACAGAATTGGTGATTTTTATAGGTTTCTAGATTTTTGTACTCAAAAGAAAGCTGACTGGTCGTCCTAGTATCCAAAACTCATTCCTCGTGCCACCATGTGTGTCCTTGTCGCAGGCGGGGAGGACGCCGCCGCTGCTGTGCGCTCGCTAACACTCGGGTCCGGCGCTGGTGCGGCTGCTGCTGCTCGGTGGCTCGAGCGGTGGGCCGGATCAGGGGACTCGAGCGGCGCTCCTCGCCTGTGAGTGAAAGGGGTGGTTGGTTTGGGGGATTTAGTCCGTGACGCCACCCACGGGTCGTGGTGAAGATGGGCACCACCGCTGCTGGTGACGGGGATCCCGGGAGCGATGGTAGGGAGCAGCTGGGATGTTGTTTTCCCCCTCCGTGGGTAGGGGTCGGTGGTCCCAGGGCCCGGTGATGTGACGGGGAGGCTGGGTTGGTGAGGTGCAGGGTTGCAGGGACAGCACGGCGCGGTGCCGGATGGCACGGGTGTACTCAGTAAGAGATGCACAAAGTCCTCAGTAAACCAAACGGCTGGATGGACGGGTCCCGCAACTGGCTGCAGTGTCTCTCTCCCCGGACAGGTGATGGCGGCTGTCTTTCCCTGCACCTTGATGTTCTCGTTTGACTACAATGGATCCCCAATGGTAGTCCGCTCCCCGGTGTATGGGTACCGGAGGAGCCTGTTTGCCCGCAGGCGCTGGCCCTTGGGTCTCTAGCCTTAGGCGGTAGCTGTATACCCTCACTGTGTGGGCGGTTGCCTTCTATCGGGTTTTTGGTTGTTAGGAAACCCCTGGGGTTCCGGTCACATTCGGATTTGACTGTTGTCGGCGGCTCCAAGCCTGGTCGGGGTCCGATGGCCGTGCCTGTGTGTGCTGGCTTCACTTCGCTTCCCGGTCGGTACCGGCGGGCCGTCGCCCGTCCCCGGTCCTACGGTTCCGCGTTGCTTCACCACTCCTGCAGACGGCCACCACCATCTGCCAACCTTGCTGTCAGTGCCTGGGCCACAAACCCAGACACCCAAGTGTTCACTCCTCTCACTTCAACCTCCTGTACTAAACTGTTCTTTTTCCCGCCTCCAGGCCTGTGAACTCCTCGGTGGGTGGGGCCAACTGCTTGGCTCCGCCCCACCTGGTGTGGACATCGGACACTGGAGGGAGGCAACAAGGGTTTTGTGTTTTGGCTGGTGTCCCTGTCTGATGGGGGTGGGGGTGTTTGTGTGTTATCTGTGACGACCTGGCTAGTCCAGGGCGCCACATCCTCACCAGCCAGCGTCTCTGGTCACTCTGAAGCCCAGAAATGGAGATATTAAATAGGATGAGGCAAATTGAAGCCCCAGTTTACCCCTTTTTTTTATGCAGGTGTTTGTCTTTCAAGGCTGACACAATGACGTAGTCTACAGCTGTTTTGTCACTGCCTTAGGACTCATCCAGACTTTTTTTTTCACTGTAGCAGTGCTATTTATGCACTCGTATCTATGATAATCTATGGCAGGGGTTCCAAACCTGTGGCTCAGGAGCCACATGTAGCTCGCGGGCCCATGATGTGTGGCTCACGAGTATCTTCTAGCTTGGTGCACAAGCACCAGGTTCCCTGATGGTGACTTTTGTTTTTTGAGTAGCCCACACAGAAGAGAAGATCTAAATGGGGGTATATCTTGGGGTGATTTCTGTGAAAAATCTGTGGCTGTCATTATACCGGTAATGGGGCTCTGGGTGTCACTACTGTGAGGGTCTGGAGCTGGATGTGGCTCGAGACCCTCTTTCAGAGCTGAATTTGGCTCTCAAGGTTAGAAAGGTTGGGGATCTCTGGTCTGAGGTAATTCACATGTCCCATGTTTTTATTTTGTTTTTCTCACGGACCAGTTTTCTACACACAATCATGGAGACGTCCAATTTTTTTTTTTTTTTTTTTTCACTTATTTTTTTCCATGAGTTTCGGATCAAGTTCACCAATACAAATCTATAGGTCCATGGAAAAAAAAACACACAAAAAAACAAATGGACAGCCATATGTGTGCTTTTGCTTTTTTTTTTTTTTTATTGTGCCTGTTTGAGAGCAGAAGCTTGAGAAACAGTGAACATTTTATTTGATTTTTTTTTTTTTTTTTTTACGCTGACACATTCAGTTTTCCATACAAGAAAATAGCTTCTGAGCCCTAAAGCCACAGTCAAACATGCGTGTCGCAGTCAATGTATGGATCATGGTTCACAGACCGGTCATAGGTTAAATGATTTGTGATTATGAATGTAACCTTAGGGTATGTGCGCACGTTGCTTTTTACCTGCTTTTTACCTGCTTTTTTGCTGCTTTTTCTTCTGCGCTGTTTAATGCCAAAATGGATGTGTTCTTCTATTCAAGCAAAGTCTATGGGAATTTGGGTTTCTTGTTCACACTATGTTGTTCAAAATGCTGCCTTTTTGTGGCAGAGCTTTGGTCAAAAACTCAGCTTTGCAGTGCAAAACCCAAATGGCAAAAACAATTGACATGTTGCTTCTTTGAAAAGCTGAGTTTTTGACCAAAGTTCTGCCACAAAAAGGCAGCATTTTGAACAACATAGTGTGAACAAGAAACCCAAATTCCCATAGACTTTGCTTGAATAGAAGAACACATCCATTTTGGCATTAAACAGCGCAGAAGAAAAAGCAGGTAAAAAGCAGGTAAAAAGCAACGTGCGCACATACCCTTACTCCATCAGCATCGGGATCTGTACTGAAAAAAAAATGTAACTCTATATTAATACAAAAAAAATTCCTTCGGGAAAGAAGGATCTTTTTAAGTTTCATTAGGTGACATTACATGTCCGGTTGGTCAGCGACGTCCACTCGGTGACATTAGATGTCAGGCTGGTGACCGACCATCCATTAAGTGACATTTACATGTCAGGTTAGTGAGTGACGTCCATTAGGCAACATTAGATAGGTTGGTGAGCGACATCCACTGATTACATTGGAAGTAAGGCTGGTGAGCGACGTCCACTAGGTGTCTTTACATGTCAGGCTGGTAAGCAACGACCACTTGGTGACATTACGTGTCAGGTTGGTGAGAGGTGTCTATTAGGCGTCAGGTTGGTGAGCGACGTCCATTAGGTGACCATTACATGACCGGTTGGTGAGAGACGTCCATTAGGCGTCAGGTTGGTGAGCAACGTCCAGTAGGGGACATGTAATGTCTGCTTGGTGAATCTTGTCCATTAGGTAACATTCCATGTCAGGTTGGTGAGCGACGTCCATTAGGTGACCATTACATGACTGGTTGGTGAATGTTGTCCATTAGGTAACATTACATGTCCGATTGGTGAGTGACGTCCATTAGGTGACCTTACATGTCAGGCTGGCGACTGACGTGTGGGCTCCAACACATTACAAGTCTGTGCAGTCACCTGATTTCCTTCTGGAGTGTTCGATAACTGCAGTCCCTAGCCCGGGTCCTGAAATGGTTAATGAACAGCTGTTTTGGCCGCTGAAGTGATGTCATTTCCAGCTTGGCAGCTGTCTCGGGTTTGTCAGGCTGGGGAGTGGAGTACGGCCAGTGCATGCTGTGTCCCGGGACCCTGTTTACTTAATAGTGCCTGCCAATAAGGCCTTGTTTAAATACGACCGCGGCGCGGCTGCCCGGGACACATGAGGAAACGCTGCTGCTGGAACTCTTTGTCAGATCGCACACTGCTCTGGAGAATGAGACTGCAGGATGCCTTTTCTTCTAGGCCTGAGACAGGTAAGACGACTCGTGATCAGAAAAGCCGTCTGTGTCACCCTGGGGCCGGGGTCTGGAACGTGAACTTGAGAGAAGTTTGCCCTATCTGAGCACTACAGACATGAGCCAGCATTCTCCGCTCGCCCGCGGTTCAGGAGAATAGGAGACACTTATCTGACTTATTACAGGAACCCCGGTTAACCTTTCTAGGCAACAATAGCAGAACAATCCACAGCTGGATTACCAATCCCGCTCAATATAAATATTCCATTTTGCAAGAACAGCTCCACAGCTATTGCTTTATTATATTTATAAATCAACATGCATTTAAGTCACCTGTAGGACCGCGTACAATAATGGTAAGGCTATGTGCGCACTAGAAAAGTGATTTTTCTCAAGAAAATTTCTTGAGAAACTTCTGGAAGTTGAAGATTACCGCACCTGCGGTAAAAAAATGCTCAAAAACCGCGGGAAAAACGCATGCGTTTTTCCCATGGTTTTGCTGTGATTTTTCCGCAGGTTGGTCCCTGTGGTTTTTTTATGCTGTAACTGCAATAAATAATATAGATAATAGATAATCGATAGACAGATAATGGATAGAGGGAAAGATGGATAGATGGAGAGATAGATAGATGAGAAAGACCTATATAATGTCCTGCCTCCCTGCATTTTCTAAGCTGGCACCCTTTTAGTGACTTTAATGTGGCACTAAGGGTGCCTAGCCTTGTATTTAGCCATAAAATAAATAATTAAAAAACCGACGTGAGGTCCCCCCATCTTTTGTAGCCAGCTAGGGTAAAGCAGACGGCTGCAGCCTGCAAACCACAGCTGGCAGCTTTACCTTGGCTGGTAATCCAAAACAGAGGGCACCCCACGCTGTTATTTTACATTAAAGAAATAATTTAAAACAAAAAACGTGCGGTCCCCCCCAAATTGGATCACCAGCCAAGGTAAAGCGGACAGCTGTGGTCTGGTATTCTCAGACTAGGGAGGTCCACTGTTGTTGGACACTCCCCAGCCTAAAAATAGCAGGCCGCAGCCGCCCCAGAAGTGGCGCATCCATTAGGCGTGCTAATCCTGGCGCTTCGCCCCAACTCATCCCGTTGCCCTGGTGCATTGGCAAACAAGGTAATATATGGGGTTGATGCCAGATGTGTAATGTCACCTGGCATCAAGCCCTGGGGTTCATGATGTCATGCGTCTATCAGATACCTGACATCACCAACCCAGTCAGTAAGAAATAAAACATTTTTTGTTGTCTATTTTTTATTTGAAAAAACACTGCCCGAAACATTCTCTCTTTCACCAATTTATTGAAAAGAACAATCAATTCCACGTCCGGCGTAATCCAATAAGGTGGTCCCACAGCGATCCATGCTATAGTTACTGTCCCAGTCCATGGGGAACAGAATGTTCCCCATTGGCTGGGAGAGCAATGCAGTGACCTGAGCTAACATCAATAGCCCAGGTCACTGCAGGGGATGACGAGCGCTGCTGTCAGGAGGATAGACGAGATCATTACCTGCTGTGATCATCTTCTGTACTGCTGACGTCAGTGCTGTCACTGACTTCTATGCCCGCCGTGTTGTCAGCAGTATCGCGAGAGCCCGTGACATCACCGCTAGTGACAATCTCGGGCCGCTTGCGAGACGGGCATAGACAGCAGTGACCGCGGCGACGTCAGGAGGCAGGAGATCATCACAGCAGGTAATGATCTCATCTCACCTCCTGACGGCAGCGATCGGCATCCCCGCGGCTGCACGCACTGCTGTCTGTCAGTGTCTGCCTGCGCTGCAGCGTGACAAGCAGCTGATACTGCGGGCAGACACTGACACACAATAGTGCAGGCAGCGGCGGGGCTGGAGCGGGACACAGACTGCACGGGCACCTGGAGGTCACATGGAAGTGCTTCTGTGCGGCATCCAGGGAGTGTGACGTCTGTGTTTACTCTGCTCCGCTTCCTCTTCCTGGCATAATGACATCACTCCCTGCAAAACCGCAGGCAGCGATGAGCATTACCGCAGGTAAATCGCGGGTATACCGCACATCATTTGCTACCTTTGCGGTATACCCCCGGTATTTCGCGATTACATTACAGTGCATGGAGTGAAATACCGGGGGTATACAAGCAGGTACCTGCAGAAAAGAAGTGACATGCACGTTTTCTCAAGAAATTCTTCAGAAAGAATTTTCTTGAGAAAAAAAACGCAGCGTGCGCACAGCTATTTTTTTTTTTTTTTTTCCATAGGTTTTGCTGGGAAATGTCTGCAGGAAGACCGCGGGTAAAACGGCCTAGTGCGCACAGGGCCTAAAGGTGCGCAGAACTAGATACATGGGAGCAGGCAATAAGAAGCTTCATAGGGTTACACATGGGTCACTATCTGTGCATGATTGACAATCCGCCATCGGGGACGCTAGAGCTTGCCATAATTTTAGCGAATATTGCTAATGTAAACATGGCGGCGATCACCCACCAAACAAGCAAAACGCTCAATCATTGGAAGATCGGATTATTTATGCGGCATAAAAATGGACGTTATCAGCAGCACATCGCGTGACGTGCTATTGATGATATGATCATAGTAACAATTGTTCTGTCTCCATCACTACTCATCATTTTGTATCAACAGGCTGGTAAACGAGCCCTCATTGACTTGAGTATGTTTGCTAATGCGTTCACAGGCCGAAATATTTGGGAGGAAAATGAGGGGTGCGTCTTGTAAGCCGAATGTAGCTTACCTGGAAGAGGTGCCGGAGAGGGGTCACAGGGGGCAGGGGCGATTGCTGCGGGCTGTGAGGCAGGGGCTGCCATCCTGAAATGTCGGTGGTGCAGGCCTCAAATAATGGTGCCCTGAGTCGGCGTGTGCACAGATGGAGCTCTCGGCTCAAGATCTCATTTGCTCACCATTGATTTACCAGCAGTTGACTTGAAGAAAATGGTGCCCAGAGATGGTGCATGCACAGATATGATTTCAGCTTGTCATTGAGCCAATAGCTCAATCTCTGCCCGTGCCGACTCCGGGTGCCAACTTTTTGAAGCCCGCACCACGGACAGTTTCTGGAAGTTCCTCCTGCCTCACAGCGCCCGCAACGAGCATCTGAGACACCTGTAGCATCGCCCTACTCCAGCACCCCCCCTGCCTAATGTGACCCCACTCCACCATCGCTGCCGCCCCCCCACTACCTCCGGTAAAACACCACCGGAATATAAGATGGACCCCATATTTTTATTTTTTATTTTCTCTAAATTTGGGGTGTGTCTTATAAAACGAAAAATACAGTACTTGAGGTCGTTTTTTTTTCTTGTGCATTGTTTACATTTTTGTGGGTTTTTTTTTTTTTTTTTTTTTTTTTTTTTTCTGCAGCTTTTATGTTCTTGGTATGTCATGTTTTAATTAAAGCTGCTTTATTTTGGATACTTCTTGTATTTTGGCTTTGACAAAACTTTATTGATACAATAATGTGCAGATCATATGCGTTTCAACTGCATAAGGCTGCTTTCACACTTGCGTTTAGCGCAATCAGCCGTTTTGGAGAATAGCTCAGTCCATTAACGCACTGCGCTATTCTCCATAGACTTGTATTGACGACGCACTGTAATGCAAGTGTCTGCGTTGCATCCGCTGGACGACGCTGAGTCGTTATTTTGACGCAGCATCGGGCGGAGGGAACGCTACATGTAGCGTTTTTTGGGTCGTTAAAATAACGCACCTTGACAGATTCTGTTAGAATTCGCCAAGGTGTCTAATGATTGTCTATGGTGGCGGATTCTGCCGCAATGCGCTAAGCAGCGGAATCCGCTGATGGATTCAGTCACGTTCTACTGAACATGCTCAGCATGTCCAGCAGAACAATCTAAATCGTTTAAAACCACTCCTGGTCTCTCTCTTTCTCTTTCTCTTTCTCTTATCACGGGCACGGCGCTGCACGGCTGTCACACTGCTCTGGCGGCTTTTCCTCGTTAGAATAATGAGTGGTCGGCATTTTCAATCTCTTATTCCTTGCTTCCACCGGCGCCTATGATTGGTTGCAGTCAGACCCGCCCCCACGCTGAGTGACAGCTGTCTCACTGCAACCAATCACAGCTGCCGGTGGGCGGGTCTATATCGTGCAGGAAAATAAATTTTAAAAAAAGGCGTGCGGTCCCCCCCAATTTTGATACCAGCCAAGATAAAGCCACACGGCTGAAGGCTGGTATTCTCAGGATGGGGAGCCCCACGTTATGGGGAGCCCCCCAGCCTAAAAATATCAGCCAGCAGCCGCCCGGAATTGCCGCATCCATTAGATGCGACAGTCCCGGGTCTCTACCCGGCTCATCCCGAATTGCCCTGGTGCGGTTGCAATCTGGGTAATAAGGAGTTAAAGGCAGCAGCCCATAGCTGCCACGAAGTCCTAGGATGATCATGGCAGGTGTATGAGACCCCCCCACGATTAATCTGAGAAAGTAAATAAGCACAAACACCCGAAAAAATCCTTTGTTTGGAATAAAAGCCAAAAAAAACCCAGTCTCTTTCACCACTGTATTAATCCCAAAAATACCCCTCCAGGTCCGACGCATCCAGCTCTGCTACATGAAGCTGACAGGAGTGCCTTAGAACACGACCGCTCTGTCAGCTCCACGCAGCAACTGAAGTGAGCCGCGTGATCAGCTGTGCCCTCATTCAGGTTATCCGCGGCCACCGCTATCATCAGGTGGAGGACTTCAGCTGTTGCCGCCGGTCACCTGAGTGACGGCCTCGCCAATCGCGCGTCTCACCTCTCGCTCTCTCTCTTTCTCTCTCGCGCTGTCTCTCTCATTTTCTAGAAGATGCTTCACCTCTTTTTTGCGCTTTGAAAACACACCGCATTAAAAACACATCATGGGAACTTAACATAAAAGGCTCACTCCTCTTAAAGGGAACCTGTCAGTGCAATATGCATCCAGAGCCACGAGCCGTTCTGGGTGTATATTGCTAATCTCTTCCTAACCGTCCATGTATCTAGTAGCATAGATAAAGAGATCTTTAGAAAAGTATTTCTAAACATCCTTTATGATATGCTAATCAGCGCAGGGACTAGTCACAAGTGTGTTGGTTCCTGAGCTCATTACGCCCTCTTAACAGGGTAGCACACACAGGGGCTTGCTAACATACTATTCATTGCCTGATTTGCACAGCTTAATCATCGGCAGTGACTCACGTACCGGTGTTCGTTGCATTGCATCAGACACAGAGCTTAGTCTGTACAGGGACTTCTGATCTATGCGTACTGACCCTAAGCGGTGACAAGACATAAGTATGCATATCACTGCTGATTATGATGCTGGGCAGTGAGCATTGGATAACATGTTAGCATGCCCCTGTGGGTGTGTTACCATGCTAAGAGGGCGGAATGAGCACAGGAACTAACGCCTTTGCAACTTGTCCCTGCGCTCATTAGTATATCATAAAGGATCTTTAGAAATACTTTTTCTAAAAATCTCTCTATCTATGCTACTAGATGCAGGGACAGTCAGGCAGGGATTAGCAATATACACCCAGAACTGCTCGTGGTTCTAGGTGCATATTGTACCTGACAGGTTCCCTTTAATGACTAAAGTGCCTCTGAGAACTGGTGTGCGCCTTGCCACAAATCTTACTCCAGTCTCAGAATGGAGTAAAATTTCTACTAGTCATGAGTTAGATGAGTTGTGGCATCACGCCCCTGATCAGCCCATGCAGAGTTGTCTGAAATTGGTGTAAAAACACATAAGGCTCTCTGCAAACAGTGCGGGGTATTTTTCTGTTTATTTTTTTATGCATTTTTGAGTGTAATTCTGTCATAAAACTGCATGCAAATCCTGATGCCAGCAAAGTTGATGAAAATCCTGAAGTGTAGTGCTCATGGTGTGCTCACATGAACATATGACTCTCACAATTATCGGATCGCATCACCCAGCACGGCTGGCTTCTCTCCTGACAGGAGCGGGTCGGCTGCATGTATTTCTATGCAGCTGAATCGCTTCTGTCCAGAGAGTGGCCGCCATACCGGGTGATGCCGATGCGACACTTGCGGAATCACTCGAAAGTGCGACTCCTTGCAGATTTAGTGTAGAAAATAATTTTCAACTTGTCAATTCTTTCAGTAGTTTTTCACCTATTGAATTCAATGGAAAAATGCACGTTTTTCGATGCATTTTTCTTACTAAGAGATGCAGAAATGGGGTAGAAATTTCTGCAAACAAAAACTCAACGCGTGCACATAACCTATAACCTCATAATTTGGGTGCAACTCCACGTTATTCAAAAATATGACTTTTCAAAGCGTAATCGCTTTGATAAATCAAAGCCAACGGGTATGTTTACCCTGCATGATATTCTGTGGGTTTTCTGTGCTAATTTACAGGCAGAAAAGCTGTAGCGTAAATTTCATCCTTGCCCTGCATAAAAAACAAATCTGCATCCACCATTGTTCTGCAGCGTGAATTGTAAGGATGAATTTCCACACTATATTTTATTGCCAGAGAATTGTTGAATTGTTTGTAGTGAAAGGGACAGTCGCAGAATTTTCCCTTGCAAAAACACAATGTGTTATATATGAGGCCTATGGGAATGTAACCAGAGGGTGTTGAGTTTGGGTCGTGAGACCCGTGTACTGTCTGGTCACTGCCGTCCGTGCTCGGACTGAGTTTCCCGAGGTCTGTATGAGCCCTTATGGCAAAGAATAACGTAATACAAGACCTTAATCGTTTATGGCCAAAGTCTGACCTGATGAACTTGTGATCCGCAAAGACAGAACTGCCTCCCTAAACATTTATAAATGTCACACAGCTGCAGTTCACAGGCCGTGCCCATGGCACTCCCCTCTGGACAAAATTTAAAAATGCCTTTTCCCGTAAGCCGTTTCAAAAAACATTTTGAGGTTCATTTTACAACTGCAACGCAATGATAATTCTGTCCCTCAGTGTAGCTTCCCTTTCAGAAGAAGCCAATAACTCGTTATTTTTGTTGTGAATTCCAAGAAGTTGTTTTCTTCTCCTTCTACAATGATTTTAATAGAATGCTGGCAGGATGGGGTTAAATGACATTAGTCGAAAAACACAATTTCGGGTCACCCTGAAAGACCTTGCCCTGTGCTCAGTGTGTGACTTTCGGTGAGCTCAGCAGCCACTATCCAAATAAGAAAGTAAATAATTTTACAGTCCGCGACCTGAAAGGGGAACAGTAGCGAATGACTCTGCTGGTTCCCATTCGGGAATAGGAGCCCTGCCAAGTATTTGTCCCGAACCTTCTCTGAACTGCACATTTAGCACAGCAATCCTTTCCAGCCCTCCTTTCAGACATACTTTCCCTAGCACATGTTCCTCAGTATAAAGTTCCTGGGATATAACCGGCTCAGCAGGCCGCCTGATTTGTTTTCGTGTTTTCACTCAATTAATGGCTTTTACTACTACAGGTTTTTACTAAAGAAAGATTAAAATCCTTAAATAGTGCAGGCTGCTCCCAAGTGACCGAATAAGATTAAATAAACGAACGAAACGCAAGAATGTGACTTTGTATTGTGTATTTTTGTATTTTTCTTGTGGGGTTTTTAGGGTCGGAGTGGGAAGGGGAATCTTTTAGTATTCATGCCTATATTTTTATAAAATTTTAAAGACCCAAATGTATGACTGTGACAGTCTTAGGCCCCCTTCACACATCCGTGTTTCCGGTTTGTTTTGACGTCTGTTTTAATACGTACCTGACACACTGACATACGCAGACCCATTAAAATCAATGGGTCTGCACACATGTCCGTGTTTTTTCATGTCTGTTTTTAATGTCTGGTTTTCTCCTGCAGCATGGGTGTCACACGGACCACACACTGATGTGATCCCCTGTGATATTAGTGTGACATGTAACGGATAAAAGGCGTGTCTTTGAAATAAAATTATTTTTCTATACTCGCGTGTCTCCAGCGCTGCTGTCACTTGCTTCTGGGCCCGCTGATTATGCGCATGAATATTCACTGCAACTCTGAGCCAGAAGCAGCAGCGCCGGGGACAGGTGAGTAAAAAGTCCCTGTTCTCCATGTGTTACCACAGATAGCGCATGGAGAACACATGTGAGCCATAAGCACCTACAGCGCCCCACGGGACAGGTGGTTAACATACTTGTTGCTGGGCCGTTGAGGGTCGGGACAGGCGATGTCACGGGTGGCCTTGCCCGGTCAGTTGCCCCGATGCGTGCAGTAAAAGGAAGGGGAAGCTGGGTGATTGGGGAAAGTTTGTCATGATGCCACCTGTGCTATGCAGCCAGGGAGTAGTCGCCGCTGCAGACTTCCTCGCCGGGACAGGTGTTATGGCAGCCAAGATGGTGTTGCTCCCCACAGGTGGAGCAGGTTCCGGGTGGATGACAGGGGGTTGGCAGTCCCTTTAGAAGTGCCTGGAGCGTGGGGCGGTGGCATTGCTAATCCAGCTAATTCCAGGTTCCTTTACTCACTGATTTTAAAGCTCCACCTAGGTGCTGATCTCTGCCGTTGTGAGCCCCAGTCAATCCCAAGCAAGTAAAGGGGCCACCACCGGTGTTTGAAGAGAGAGAATGTCCTTTTCCTAGGTTGTCCCCCTCAGCGGTTAGGTACCCAGGCTGAGCTCCCGAGCACCGTGAAGTTCAAGAGTTCCAGAGGTGTCTTGTCAGAACGATGGCCCCGACTCGTCTGTCTCATGTGAGTGTGCTGAGCCTACTTCTACCCCCCCAGGTGGCTGGCTTCAGTGACCGAGAAGTCCCAAGCATTGTGGTGTCCACCCCCCTGCCTACCTGAGCCATCCTACCCTGTGACAAGGCTCCTAAGCTGTATGTAGAGTGGAACACCAGTGAATACCCCCCACCCCCCTTTAACTGAGATGGATACCGCACCTTAACTGAGGTAGATTACCCTGTGCTGACTAGAGCCTCAGTGGCGCCACGCACCTTCAACACGGACCGTGAAATATGTGCGTTTTTATCACAGACGTGTGAAAGGGGCCTTAGGGTTTATACATACTTGCCACCTGTCCTGCGTCTGGGGAAAAAAGGATCATTTATACTCCTTGATGATAAAGCTGAAGCTACATGGTGGAACACTACAGCAATTTTTGGGCAAGTGTACTAAATTCTCATTTTAATTTTTATTTATTTTTTTGAACGCTTTTATCTTATATAATATAAATTTAATATATATATATTTGATTACAATATTAAAGTGGACAAATTACTGATAAATCGCAGGCGGCTTGCATTGAAGTCTGTGGCATGCAAGTCACTTGCAACCAGCGTCTGAAAAACGAACGCATCCGGAACCATTTCCTACTGCATTGCGGTAAGTCGCAATGTAATACCGTTGGAAATCATTGACACTACAGGCGCTCTGCTCTGGTCAGTAATGACTTTTGATCGTATTAATCACAAAATATCTCCAGCACTACAGATGCTCCTTGTAAATGCCGCTCTTCACTTTCTTCAAGTGCGAACAATTCCAATAAGGAATATGGCCCCACTTCTTTTTTTTTTTTTCTTTTTTTTTCTTCACTCTCCTAACTTTTCCACGTCCAAGGGAAAAATGGCTAGATTATTCTGATTAGACTTTGATCAGAGTGCGATAATGAGTATCATGTAACTTTTTCGCTACTGGAGAAAGTTAAAAATTCTCCACCTTCTCCTCCATTCTGATAGTCCATGAAAATCGTAATACACTCTGTCATCTGTATCTGATTTCCCCCCCCCCCCCCCCAAGGACCCATTGACTTGCATTGCCAATTTTGCTCCAAACCCAGGACTCGAAACCGAACATGTTTCCGCAATTTTCTGCAGATTTCTCAGTCCGTGAAAAATCCCAGCCATGTTAGTGACCCCATAGACTGACAGTTTTTGAGTGATATCTGTGAAAACTATACCACTCAATGAGAGGCGCGAACATGTGATTGAAGCCACGTTTTTTTTTTCACTACCGGTGTTTGTGCAGAAAATCTGCATTTAACAGTTCGAACGAGGACACGATCTCATTAACACGGAGATGCTGCCGAGCTGTGCGTATTTGTTGCTATCAGATTTTCTGGTGAAACTGGAAGGCTGCATGTAAAAAAAAAATATAAAAAAAATGCTTTAATTGCAGAATCATGGAATTCTGCATTTAAAATGCATTTTAAAAAATACTGTTTTAGGGCAAAATACATCAAATAAACACTGCAAAAAAATAATATATCTGAGCAGATTACAATTGTGTACTTTGGTGTAGATGCCTACATAAAAATGCAATGTGAAAATGATTACAGTGATTTCGTACATGGGAACATGGTCTTGCAGTAAATATACGTTTCTTAATAAAATATACTAAAGGCTGCTTTACACCAGACAATCTATCGTGCGATAGATCGTCGGGGTCACGTTTTTTGTGACGCACATCCGGCATCGCTGGCGATGCCTGCCTGTGTGACACCTCCTAGCGACGCAGTATCGCTCACAAATCGTGAGTCGTGTACTGCTCGCTAGGTTCCATAATATCGTTTAATTTAGTTGTTCATCGTTTCCGTGGTAGCACACGTCGCTCCGTGTGACACCCCGGGAACGATGAACAGCAGCTCACCTGCGTCCGCGGCCGCCGCCGGCTATGTGAAGGAAGGAGGTGGGCGGGATGTTTACGTCCCGCTCATCTCCGCCCCTCCGCTTCCATTGGCCGGCGGCCGTTTGACGTCACTGTGACGCCGAACGTCCCTCCCACTCCAGGAAGTGGACGTTCGCCGCCCACAGCGTGGTCGCACGAGAGGTAAGTACGTGTGACGGGGGTTACTGACTTTGTGCGACACGGGCAGTGATTTGCCCGTGACGCAAAAAGGACGGGGGCGGGTACGATCGATTTGTGAAATTGCACAATCGGTCGTATCGTGTAAAGCAGCCTTAGGCTATGTGCCCACGCTGCGGATTTTGCCGCGGATTTCCCGAAAATCTGCAGCAGCGGCACTTCCAAGCCATTTCAATGGAATTTTGGAAATGCTGTGTCCATGCTGCGGATTTTTCCGCTGCGGATTTGCCACGGATTTTGATCCGGAAAAATCTGCAGCATGTCAATTGTTTGGTGCAGATTTGGTGCGGATTTTTGGTTTTGAATGGGGAAAAAAAAAAAAAAGTCGCGTATTTTCAGGCAGAAAAATCCGCAGGTACATTCTACCGTGGACACATAGCCTTAAGAGCTCATTGTAACCTTGGCATGGCTGGGTGATTAAAGCATTGTTCTGCCCATAGGTTTTGCATGCTTCTCCCTCCTCCTCTCTTGAATGGAAGGCGTGGTGCTGAGATGGTGTATTAGATGTGTAGGGGATCCTCCAAAAGAGATATTCTGTATGTTAGATTTCCGTTCCAATGGCAAAGCAAAGCCTGCATGTTTATCACAGAGTCAAAATAAACGGCTGATACATGCCTTGGCTTTACTAAGGGGTGCTTCACACACAGCGAGCTCGCTGCCGAGATCGCTGCTGAGTCACGCTTTTTGTGACGCAGCAGTGACCTCATTAGCGATCTCGCTGTGTGTGACACTGAGCAGCGATCTGGCCCCTGCTGCGAGATCGCTGCTCGTTACACACAGCCCTGGTTCGTTTTCTTCAAAGGCGCTCTCCCGCTGTGACACACAGATCGCTGTGTGTGACAGCGAGAGAGCGACAAATGAAGCGAGCAGGGAGCAGGAGCCGGCGTCTGACAGCTGAGGTAAGCTGTAACCAAGATAAACATCGGGTAACCAAGGTGGTTACCCGATATTTACCTTAGTTACCAGCTTCTGCAGCTCTCACGCTGCCTGTGCTGCCGGCTCCGGCTCTCTGCACATGTAGCTGCTGTACACATCGGGTTAATTAACCCGATCTGTACAGCAGCTAGGAGAGCAAGGAGCCAGCGCTAAGCAGTGTGCGCGTCTCCCTGCTCTCTGCACATGTAGCTGCATTACACATCGGGTTAATTAACCCGATGTGTACTGTAGCTAGGAGAGCAAGGAGCCAGCGCTCAGTGTGCGCGGCTCCCTGCTCCCTGCACACACAGCTAAGCGGTGTGCGCTGGTAACTAATGTAAACATCGGGTAACCATACCCGATGTTTACCTTAGTTACCAGTCTCCGCAGCTTCCAGACGGCGGCTCCGTGCAAGCGCAGCGTCGCTTGCACGTCGCTGCTGGCTGGGGGCTGTTCACTGGTCGCTGGTGAGATCTGCCTGTTTGACAGCTCACCAGCGACCATGTAGCGATGCAGCAGCGATCCTGACCAGGTCAGATCGCTGGTCGGATCGCTGCTGCATCGCTAAGTGTGAAGGTACCCTAAGTCACAAAATAAGTAATCTTGCCACTTTTTCACTGTCCTCTCAGGCAATTTTTTAGATTCATACTTCCTGTCCTTTCAGGAAGTGTATACAGCAGGCTCATTATCATCACAGACAGGATTACAAAGACATGTAAAATCTATATACACAGCTGATAACAGGCTCCACCAATAACTATTAGAAATGTCACATCTGATCCTGCTCCTTCTCCCTTCACAGTGACTTTTTCACATTTCTTAGATGCTTCAATATAAAAATAAGGGTAAGGAGATGTGCGCACATGTGCGTAATTCATGCAGTTATGCTGCGCTTTGTAGCGCAGCGTAACTGCATGCGTCCTGCGTCCCCTGCACAATCTATGGAGATTGTGCAGGGGCCGTGCGCACGTGGCGTCTTAGAGCGCAGCGCTTCGGCTGCTACCCGAAGCGCGCGTTCTAAGAAGTGACATGTCACTTCTTCCGTGCGCTTTGCTGGCAGCCCCTGTTCTGTCTATGGCAGGAGCTGCAGGCAGAGCGCACGTTCTCTGCCGGCACCATGCGCTTCAGAACGGAGATTTTCAGCTGCGCTCTGAAGCGCACCTTGTAGGTGCGGTGCAGAGCGCACACGTGCGCACATAGCCTTAACACAAAATGTAATTTTCTGAGAACATAGATTAAATTTTTTTTCTCTTAGAAAAATCATAGACTTTGTTACCCTCAGAGCAGTATAAACCCAGTGACACAGACCCCGATTCCAAACTGTATTACTTGACTGTTTCTTGAAGGCCTCTTCTGCAGTGCTAGACTCTTCATTATGTGCATGCACTGAGGAGTCCTTGATGTTAATAAGCTACATTACTATCCCAAGAAGCTGCAAAATCCCTAGTACATACCCTTATTATCTCCCGCCTGGATTATTGCAACCTCCTGCTCTGTGGTTTTCCTTCTAACAGCCTTGCACCCCTACAATTTATTCTAAACTATGCGGCCCGACTAATCCACCTCTCCCCCCGCTACTCCCCGACCTCTCCTCTTTGCCAATCCCTTCACTGGCTTCCCATTGCCCAACGACTCCAGTTCAAAACCCTAATCATGAGCTACAAAGCCATCCACAACCTGTCTCCTCCATACATCTGTGACCTAGTCTTCCGGTACTTACCTGCACATAACCTCCAATCCTTACAAGATCTGCTTCTCTACTCCTCTGATCTCCTCTTCCCACCATCGCATACAAGATTTCTCCCGTGCCTCCCCCATACTCTGGAATGCTCTGCCACAACATATCAGACTCTCTCCTACCTTGACAACCTTCAAAAGGAACCTGAAAACCCACCTCTTCCGACAAGCCTACAACCTGTCGTAACCCTCGGTCTGATATAGCGCCGCATGACCATCTCCACCCTCACCTACTGTATCCTCACCCATCCTTGTAGACTGTGAGCCCTCGCGGGCAGGGTCCTCTCCCCTCCTGTACCTCTTTGTGCCTTGTATTGTTTATGTACTTGTTCCTATTATGTATACATACCCCTTTCACATGTAAAACGCCATAGAATAAATGACGCTATAATAAAAGCTATAATTTTATCCTTGACTGCTTCTGATTGACAGGTTTCTTCCCAAGTGCAGTATCATTAGAGAAGCTGTCAGTCAGTGGGAGCAGTCACAGCTCATGAATTAAAGGACTCTATCTCCCACTCAAAATGGAGAGTAATCCCAATTCTGTAGTGGATAACCAGGGAACTGGCTGCAAGAGTAAAGTGGGAAGTGAGAATGGAGTATAGAAATTGCATTAAGGAATGTAAAAGGCCTCCCTACAAAGATAGTTAGGTCATATTTAGAAATTTATTTTGGGAATTAATCTGCTTATAAAGAGAAGTGCATTCCAGAAAACTGGCGCAGCATGAGAAAATTGTTGGGAGAAGTAGGAGGTTATTGTATATGGCCTACAAAATGTAGACCAAAAGTATGGTGGTAGAAATAAGAGCAGATATGCAGTAGCATAGCACTGACGAGTTAACACTGTATTATAAAGGAGATGAGGAAACAAAGCAGTGATCCAGGATGGATTGTACTTTATAGTTGCTGGGCAGAGAGAAATCTTCAGAGGCTTCATAAAATTGATGTATTTTGGTCTAAACATGTTTGCTTATGAAACTTGAAGGTGGTTATTTATATTTTTAATTTTTCCTCATCCCTGCTAATGATTTATAGAAGGCTGTACATGTATAGTGCTTACAAGCTCTTTTCTTCTGAGCTTGTAAGCGCAGCCCTGAGGCCTGGACAGAAAAGTCTAGAGCCTACCTCCGCTTCAGATACTGCAGAGATACAGTTAGGTCCAGAAATATTTGGACAGTGACACAAGTTTTGTTATTTTAGCTGTTTATAAAAACATGTTCAGAAATACAATTATATATATAATATGGGCTGAAAGTGCACACTCCCAGCTGCAATATGAGAGTTTTCACATCCAAATCGGAGAAAGGGTTTAGAAATCATAGCTCTGTAATGCATAGCCTCCTCTTTTTCAAGGGACCAAAAGTAATTGGACAAGGGACTCTAAGGGCTGCAATTAACTCTGAAGGCGTCTCCCTCGTTAACCTGTAATCAATGAAGTAGTTAAAAGGTCTGGGGTTGATTACAGGTGTGTGGTTTTGCATTTGGAAGCTATTGCTGTGACCAGACAACATGCGGTCTAAGGAACTCTCAATTGAGGTGAAGCAGAACATCCTGAGGCTGAAAAAAAAGAAAAAATCCATCAGAGAGATAGCAGACATGCTTGGAGTAGCAAAATCAACAGTCGGGTACATTCTGATAAAAAAGGAATTGACTGGTGAGCTTGGGAACTCAAAAAGGCCTGGGCGTCCACGGATGACAACAGTGGTGGATGATCGCCGCATACTTTCTTTGGTGAAGAAGAACCCGTTCACAACATCAACTGAAGTCCAGAACACTCTCAGTGAAGTAGGTGTATCTGTCTCTAAGTCAACAGTAAAGAGAAGACTCCATGAAAGTAAATACAAAGGGTTCACATCTAGATGCAAACCATTCATCAATTCCAAAAATAGACAGGCCAGAGTTAAATTTGCTGAAAAACACCTCATGAAGCCAGCTCAGTTCTGGAAAAGTATTCTATGGACAGATGAGACAAAGATCAACCTGTACCAGAATGATGGGAAGAAAAAAGTTTGGAGAAGAAAGGGAACGGCACATGATCCAAGGCACACCACATCCTCTGTAAAACATGTTGGAGGCAACGTGATGGCATGGGCATGCATGGCTTTCAATGGCACTGGGTCACTTGTGTTTATTGATGACATAACAGCAGACAAGAGTAGCCGGATGAATTCTGAAGTGTACCGGGATATACTTTCAGCCCAGATTCAGCCAAATGCCGCAAAGTTGATCGGACGGCGCTTCATAGTACAGATGGACAATGACCCAAAGCATACAGCCAAAGCTACCCAGGAGTTCATGAGTGCAAAAAAGTGGAACATTCTGCAATGGCCAAGTCAATCACCAGATCTTAACCCAATTGAGCATGCATTTCACTTGCTCAAATCCAGACTTAAGACGGAAAGACCCACAAACAAGCAAGACCTGAAGGCTGCAGCTGTAAAGGCCTGGCAAAGCATTAAGAAGGAGGAAACCCAGCGTTTGGTGATGTCCATGGGTTCCAGACTTAAGGCAGTGATTGCCTCCAAAGGATTCGCAGCAAAATATTGAAAATAAAAATATTTTGTTTGGGTTTGGTTTATTTGTCCAATTACTTTTGACCTCCTAAAATGTGGAGTGTTTGTAAAGAAATGTGTACAATTCCTACAATTTCTATCAGATATTTTTGTTCAAACCTTCAAATTAAACGTTACAATCTGCACTTGAATTCTGTTGTAGAGGTTTCATTTCAAATCCAATGTGGTGGCATGCAGAGCCCAACTCGCGAAAATTGTGTCACTGTCCAAATATTTCTGGACCTAACTGTAGGTCTGCCCCACATAACCACATCAGAACGTACATGGTTCTGGCCATACGCTTCTGAAGAAAGGGAGGGGGGGCAAAAAAAAAAAAAAAATATATATATATATATATAATATATTATTATGTGCAATCTTAAGGAAAATAAGTACATTGCCTGTCAAACCACCTACTATACATAATTTTGTTGATGTTGTTATAGCTCTGTATTAGCTGTAGCTTTCATTTATTGCTTCATTAAATTGGTGGTTTTATTTTATATTAATTTTTTTTTTTTTTTTTGTCAGAGGCCATATCCTTGGGGAACGATTTATTTTTCCGTTTGACGCACATCAGTCTATGCTGGTGATGACATTGGGAAAACTGTTGTTTACTACTAAGATTATATTGTTGGATGGAATGTGGGATTTTTGTGTTTCTCTATAAATGTCCCCTCTGTCTCCACTCTTCTAGATGATAGGTCATCCGCTGAAAATCATACTGAATTTTTTTTATAAAACCTCATGAAAGCAACTTTTTTTTTTTTTTTTTTTTTTTTTATGCATAATACTTGTGTAGGGTTTATGTTCAGTGTCGTGGTTTCCATTTATAAAGGATCTAATGGAGTCCTGGTATTTTTGAGCAAAAGAAACCCCCCGCACCCTGATGCTTCCTCATATTTATAGCATTATACAGCTTTTTTTTTTTTTCCTCTCTGTATATTTACATTGATATTTTATTTTCTTGTAGGATAAGGAAACCTGCATCGGAGTCAACAATCAGAGTTACATATGTGAAACGGGTCACTGCTGTGGACAATCTCAGTGTTGCAATTACTACTATGAACTATGGTGTAAGTCAGTTTTTATTCATTCTTGCGGTTTTACAATTATAAAGTTTTTTTTATATCCCCCCCGCCTTTATTCTTTTATATCCCCCCCCGCCTTTATTCTTTTACACCCCCACCTTTATTCTCTTATCCCCCGCCTTTTTTCTTTTTATCCCTCCCGCCTTTATTCTTGCATCCCTCTCGCCTTTATTTATTTATTTTTTTTTTCTCCGCCTTTTTTTTTTTTCCCGCCTTTATTCTTTTATGCCCCCTAGCCTTTATTCTTTTATGCCCCCTAGCCTTTATTCTTTTATGCCCCCTAGCCTTCTTTTCTTTTTATCCCCCGCCTTCTTTTCTTCTTTTATACCCCCAGACTTCGTTTGTTCTTTTATCCCCTCAGCCGTTTGTTCTTTTGTTCTTTCTCTCTTGCCTCACTTTTGTCTTCTTCTTCTTTTTTTTTTTTTGTCTTTAATCCATAATCTAGAATATTTATATATCTGCACACAGCAGTTACCATTTACTCCATGTTAGTAGAGGGGATAAGTAATTTATGTGTTTTGTGTGCTCTGAATTTCCCTCCTGTTTCTGGGCAGAATGTAACATGATCAAAAGAGAGTCGGGGCACTTCTTCGCACCCCCTGCGTGCCTCCATCTGTGGTGGGTGTACAAAGTATTTGGATGCTCAGATCTAGTAAACAAGACCTGACAGTTCCAGATTTTCCTCATGATCAGCAAACTGCCTCACTAGCTATAAACATGTTCTCTGTAATAATATATTATTCCTCTGTGAAGTTATCAACAAGACTCGAAATCAAATTGATGTGGCCGGGGATTAAAGAATATGATCTGCCAGCAGGTGGACGTCTGGTATAAAAGTAGATACTGCGCTTAATGTGGAAGAATTTCCATCAACCCCCACAAGGAATATAAGGCTGCATGGACATATATTAGATATTGGTGAAATACCAATCTGTACCGGAGCGCATTTATTACTGGCTCAAAGGATTCACATGGAGTAGTATTTTAACACTGCCGGGTCTGCTGGGGTCTAGCCCTTTCTATTTACCTCTGCACATTTTTCTTCATGTTTCTGTAATCCTTGATGGTGGGTATGTAAAACTTAAAGGGGTAGTCCATAGAATTTTATATATTACTGAAATGCCACCCACAGATTTAACCAAAAATAAGTAAATAATATTAACACCCCCCTTACCCCCACCTTCACACAAATTCCCCGTCGGTTCTTTGCAGACATGCTCCTTTCCCTGATGGTCTGTTCTTTTTGGTCTCCTTCCAACACACTAATTTCCTGCTCTGCCAATCGGTGGCTTGGGTGGGTCCTTTATTGAGGCCCATGATTGGCTGAGTAGGCATCTATGGCCTTTTCCAATGTTGTGAGGATGGGACCCAGAAGCTCAGATCCGTGGAGACTGGATGATCTCCGTTCGTCTTCAGGAGATTCATGGAACTACAACCCCCCCCCCCCTCTCCCCACCCCCACCTCCCCAAAAAAAAAAAAAGCGGAATGAAGAGTGTTCAATCCCCTTCATTGTTCCCCAGATGAAGCATCATACTTGCAAGTGTGACTGTTCCTAGCACTGCAGATCAGTGAATGGGACTGAGCTGCAGTTTTAGTAAAATGCGCAAACAGCGGAGTCTGTGTAATCGATAGACTAGCGTCAGTGCCACAGCCTATTCATGCTTCTGATTGTTGAGGGTTTAACCACTGGGCTTTCCACAAATGAAAAGTTGACTCCCAATCCCAAAGTGTACACAGATGATCCCTTTTAGGGATTATCTCACAATCTATTCATCATATATTGACAGGATAGTCCCATAGACTTGCATAATCAATCACTGCTTCCTTCAAAGTCCACTAGAGACTGGAGAACCTGCAGATGTTTGGGTTCATCAAGTCCAACCAAACTTTAGAGAAAAAAAAAAAATCCAGTTTGGGACTGGACTTTAAACCGAACATCTGCCCAGACACCGAACCCCATAAGTCTATGGGGACCTGAACGTTGTGCTGTTAAATGGTGGTAGAAAGGGCTAGGGGTTTTAGAGCAGGACAGTTATACTTAAGAGTCTCCCGCTCTTCTTTTATCTCCGCTCATTAACCCTCATACATATTCACAGCTTACCCGCCCACCGTCAGTCCTGGTGTCTGTGATTTGTTGCAGCCAGACCACTTCCCCACTCTGTGTGACATCACCTGTGATTGGTTGGAATCACACACATGGTCTGCCTCTCTGTAGTGGTGTAAAAATAAATTGGTGTGGGGTTGCCCCATGTGAGCTACACAGTGCAGATAAAGCGTACGGCTGCAGCCTCCAGCCATCTGCGTATCTTGGCTGTGTATCAAAATAAGAGGGACTCCATGCGGCTTTAAAAAAACAAAAAAAAAACAAATTGTGCGGTCCCCCGCCCCCTATTTTGATACCCAGCCATGATAAATCTAACAGCTAGGTGCTGGTATACTCAAGCTAGGGAGGCTCATGGTTATTGGGCCCTCCCAGCTTAAAAATAGCAGCCTACAGCCACTCAGAACTGTCTCATGCATTAGATGGGACAATTCCGGCACTGTATCCTGCTCATCCCAATTTTGCCCTGGTGCAGTGGCAATTAGGGTAATATAAGGGGTTAATGACGACTCACAGGTTGCCGCTAAGCCCTAGATTAGTAATGGAAGGAGTTTGAGACACCCCCCCCATCCCATTACTAATACTATAAGTGAAAAGAAATAAACACAAACGCCGAAAAAATCCTTTATTTGAAATAAAATACAAAAAAAAACCCTTTCTCCAATTTATTAACCCCAAACACCCAGTTCCAATGTAATCCACACGAGGTCCCAGGACAATCCCTTCTCTGCTACATACTGAAGTCGCAGCTTGTGGGCACATTAGAAAACATGACCTCCCCCTGTGGCTTCAGGCACAGACTGACTGAGCCACAGCTGTGAGCGGTGACGTTACTCAGGTTATCTGCAGTCACAGCTGGAGGTTCCCATGGTACGCCACCTATGACTGCAGGTAAACTGACCTCAAGTGACCTCATTGAACTCTGTGACCTGACCTCAGGGGAACTTATTCAGCTCGAGACCTGCATCTCCTAGCAGAAAACTTTGGGTTCGTTTGTCTAAGAGCTGCAGATATGATGCTGACATTTTATACATCAAATTCCTGCACCAATACTGCATCTCCTGGCAAAGAAAAAAAAAATCACATCCAAACGCGATGCAGTTTTTCTTCTTGAAATTATTTTATTAGGGAAATATCATTAGAGGTGTCATGGTCAGACACCTCTGGACCTACTATAGACACAGTCACTTATCCACACATACTTCTACTTCTGTTAATGAAGCTTAGCCATTCCATTCCACTAATGATGTACGGCCAACTTCTCTCATGCTGCACCATCTGTCTGGAATGCTCTAACCCAGATAATCTGCTGAAGGATATATATATATAATATTATAATATATTTTGTTGTTATATATTGCAAGTTGTATTTTGTGATGTAATTTCCTGATGTCATTGATTTGCATTTTTGTTCTCCAGGGTTTTGGCTGGTGTGGACAATAATTATAATACTCAGCTGTTGCTGTGTATGCCATCATCGGAGAGCTAAGCACAGGCTGCAAGCACAACAACGGCAGCACGAGATCAACCTCATAGCTTATCGGGAAGCTCACAGCTACTCTTCTGTGCCATTTTACTTCCGTAAGTAATCCTGTTTAGTGTACCCATTCATTCTAGTATTGGAATGGTCTTTAAAACATAGATGAATTTAAGCTAAAAGTTTATCATCTATTGCCTCCTAAACCCTCCCAACGCTGGTGGAATGGGGAGAAAGATGGAGCTGATATATTGATTTATGTTCTCAGGGGTGATTAGCAGCCCCTAGTAGCGTCTGAAGGGTCACCCTATGCTGAATACTTTTAATAGGGATCATTAAGAATAGCTGTCAACCAGACGCACTTTATCGGTTGCTTCCTAGAGTGACCCTTTAACCCATAGTGTGCAGTAAACTGGATCAGATACAGTGAAGGAAGGAAGTATTTGAACCTTTGCTGATTTTATAAGTTTGCCCACTGGCAAATACATGAACAGTCTATAATTTTAAGGGTAGGTTAATTTAACAGTGAGAGATATAATATCCAAAATAAAATTCCGAAAATCACATTGTATAAATGTATAGAAATTTATTTACATTTTGCAGTTAGAAATAAGTATTTGATCCCTCTGGCAAACAAGACTTATTACTTGGTGGCAAAACCCTTGTTGGCAAGCACAGCAGTCAGACGCTTTTTGTAGTTGATAATGAGGTTTCCGCACGTCTGGAGGAATTTTGGTCCACTCTTTGCAGATCATCTCTAAATCATTAAGATTTTGAGGCTATCACTTGGCAACTTGGACCTTCAGCTTCCTCTATAAGTTTTCTATGGGACTAAGGTCTGGGGACTGGCTAGGCCACTACATGACCTTTTAATGTGCTTCTTTTTGAGCCACTCCTTTGTTGCTTTGGCTGTATGTTTTGGGTCATTGTCGTCCTGGAAGACCCAGCCACGACCCATTTTTAATGTCCTGGCGGAGGGAAGGAGGGTGTCACTTAGGAATTTACAGTACTTGGCTCCATCATGGCTCCAGAATAATCCAGGTGTTCATTGGCGAACTTCATACGGTCCTGTACATGGGTCTTCTTGAGCAGTGGGATTTTGCGGGCACTGCAGGATTTTAAGCCATTACGGCATAATGTGTTACCAATGGTTTTCTTGGTGACCGTGGTTCTACCTGCCTTGAGATCACTAACAAGTTCCCCCCCCCCCCTGTTTAGGATGATCTCACCTTCCTCCTGATCCTGGATAGCTCCACGAGGTGAAATTTTGCATGGTGCCCCAGATCAGTGTCGATTGACACTCCTTCTTGTATTTCTTTCATTTTCTTACTATTGCACCAACAGTTGTCGTCTTCTTACCCAACATCTTACTTATGGTTTTGTAGCCCATTCCAGTCTTGTGCCGGTCTATGATCTTGTCTCTGACATCCTTTGAAAGCTCTTGCCCGTGTTGTAGAGGTTAGAGTCTGACTGAGTCTGCAGACAGGAGTCTTTTATGCAGGTGACGAGTTGATTAGAAGCATCTAAGTGATCTGTAGGAGCCAGAACGCTTAATGGTTGGTAGGGGATCAAATAACTCTCTCTGAAAAATGCAAATAAATTTATATAATTAGTACAATATGATTTTCTGCATTTTATTTTTGATATTCTAACTCTCACTGTTAAAATTAACCTACCCTTAAGACTGTTCATGTTTTTTGCAAGTGGGCAAACTTACAAAATCAGCAAGGGATCAAATAATTATTTCCTTCACTGTTCCTTGTTAAAGTATTCCCTGTCTAAATGTCATGAGGTGCTCTGTCTAAAGTCACAAAGCTTTAGAAGCAAAATATTTGCTTATTTGTAATAAGTTAGTAATTATACTTTGTACAGGTTAGGCATCGGAAATAAATTCTGCAGAGCCCTGGGTCAATATACCAACTTATAAATATTCACTCCAGAGTTCATTCTACAAGTCGCTAAAGCAGGGGTGTCAAACTCCTTTTGACAAAGTACTAAATCAGTATTATGGTTGCCATCAAAGGGTCGCTTGACATTGTAAGGGCTCATGGAGAGCTCCGTGCAACATGCTATGAGCATGGACTGCAGTGCACAAACTGGCCAGGAGCTTTGAGAGCTGTCCCTGGGCAGTAGCGCTGTACCACTGCTATCTAAGTAGGGCTAGGGACGCTGTCAATGCTTGGTGGGGCTAGGGACGCTGTCAATGCTTGGTGGGGCTAGGGACGCTGTCGATGCTTGGTGGGGCTAGGGACGCTGTCGATGCTTGGTGGGGCTAGGGACGCTGTCGATGCTTGGTGGGGCTAGGGACGCTGTCGATGCTTGGTGGGGCTAGGGACGCTGTCGATGCTTGGTGGGGCTAGGGACGCTGTCGATGCTTGGTGGGGCTAGGGACGCTGTCGATGCTTGGTGGGGCTAGGGACGCTGTCGATGCTTGGTGGGGCTAGGGACGCTGTCGATGCTTGGTGGGGCTAGGGACGCTGTCGATGCTTGGTGGGGCTAGGGACGCTGTCGATGCTTGGTGGGGCTAGGGACGCTGTCGATGCTTGGTGGGGCTAGGGACGCTGTCGATGCTTGGTGGGGCTAGGGACGCTGTCGATGCTTGGTGGGGCTAGGGGCGCTGTGCATGCTTGGTGGGGCTAGGGGCGCTGTGCATGCTTGGTGGGGCTAGGGGCGCTGTGCATGCTTGGTGGGGCTAGGGGCGCTGTCCATGCTTGGTGGGGCTAGGGGCGCTGTCCATGCTTGGTGGGGCTAGGGGCGCTGTCCATGCTTGGTGGGGCTAGGGGCGCTGTCCATGCTTGGTGGGGCTAGGGGCGCTGTCCATGCTTGGTGGGGCTAGGGGCGCTGTCCATGCTTGGTGGGGCTAGGGGCGCTGTCCATGCTTGGTGGGGCTAGGGGCGCTGTCCATGCTTGGTGGGGCTAGGGGCGCTGTCCATGCTTGGTGGGGCTAGGGGCGCTGTCCATGCTTGGTGGGGCTAGGGGCGCTGTCCATGCTTGGTGGGGCTAGGGGCGCTGTCCATGCTTGGTGGGGCTAGGGGCGCTGTCCATGCTTGGTGGGGCTAGGGGCGCTGTCCATGCTTGGTGGGGCTAGGGGCGCTGTCCATGCTTGGTGGGGCTAGGGGCGCTGTCCATGCTTGGTGGGGCTAGGGGCGCTGTCCTTGAATTTAGACTGCTCCCTATGCTAAGTTTTGGCTGCATGTGCTCTAAATCAAAGATGGAACCTACTCCCTCTGCTTTTGCTGCACCCTATGGTAAGTACTGGCTGCCTCCAGGCTGATTTAAAGGTTCAAAGATTTTAACCTGCTCCGTGTGCTTATTACACAAGTTTTTGGTTAACTGCCTACTGACTGTCCCCTTGATTTCAAAGATAGCACGTACTACTTGTGTTGGTGCTGCCCCTCTACTAAGCACTGGCTGTGTCTGCTCAAGTTCTAAGATGGCACCAGCTCCTTTGGCCTCCTTTAGACCCGTGTTTCGTCTACATGTGGCATCCATTTTTTTTTTTCACAGCTACCTTTTGTACCGATTATAGCCTTTTAGTGCTTTTCACATGTCTGCGTTTTTACAAAACACAGCCTGGGGCCTTGTGCGCACTAGGCGTTTTTGCCGCATTTTTAGCGGCGTTTTTTACTTCGTTTTTGTGCTGAAAACGCAGTGACATTGCTTCCCCAGCAATGTCTATGGGTTTTCATAAGTGCTGTCCGCATACAGCATTTTTTTGTAGCTGCGTTTTTGTGGTGACCACAAAAATGCAGCATGTCAATTATTTCTGCGTTTTTCACTGCGTTTTTCACCCATTGAGTTCGAGATGTTCAACAACGCAATGAAAAACGCATATAGCCGCGTTTCTATGACTAAAAACGCAGCTATAAACGCAAGGGGTGGGCAGTAAAGTGACGTGTACAGGAAGAGGATTCCTTCTGTTGGTAAACACAGAAGCATGAATCCTCCCGGTACAGTCACCGCTGCGTCCACCTCCCGTCCTGTGCATGTCAGCTCCGTGCGGCGCCATGTCTGGGCGGGAGGTGGAGGCAGCGGCGAAAACAAAAGTGAACAGTAGAAAAAAAAAAAATGTCATATATACTCACCTGTCTGCAGGGTCCCGGTGCCATGCCCGCTCCCAGCTCCTGTCCCGGTACCGCCGCTCTGGCTGTGTGCAGTCTCCCCGGGGCAGGACCTTGCTTGCAGGACCTGGCGGTGGATCACCTGATTCAGTCACCTGACGCATCAGCTGATCGTAGTCTCGCCAGCTTTTTCGCGCCCGGCCGGCTATCAGCTGATCCTGCTTTCAGGGGACTTCATCAGCTGATTACCGGCAGCTCCTGCAGCGATCGGACGGGATCAGACTCCTGTCCAATCGATCGCTGCAGGAGCTGCCGGTAATCAGCACATAAGTGAGTATTTTTTTTTTTTTTTCTACTGATGCATCAGCTGATTGTATAATCGGCTTTTATACAATCAGCTGATGTGTGATGTGCTTCAGCCCCTAGAACCTGACACATCATCTGATCGGTATGCCTTCCAGCAAACCGATCAGATGATATTGGATCCGGATTGGCCGGCGCGGGACCCTGACCCAGGATTACTGCGGAGGGGGGTTCTTTATTTCAATAAAGATGGAGTCACTAATTGTGTTGTGTTTTTATTTCTAATAAAAATATTTTTTCTGTGTGTTTTTTTTTTTTTTTTTTTTAATCATTACTATAAATTCATGGTGGCCATGTCTAATATTGGCGTGACACCATGAATTTCGGGCTTAGGGCTAGCTGATAATATACAGCTAGCCCTAACTCCATTTTTACCCAGCTAGCCACCCGGCATCAGGGCAGCTGGAAGAGTTGGATACAGCGCCAGAAGATGGCGCTTCTATGAAAGCGCCATTTTCTGGGGTGGCTGCGGACTGCAATTCACAGTGGGGGTGCCCAGAAAGCTTGGGCACCCTGCACTGTGGATTCCAATCCCCAGCTGCCTAGTTGTACCCGGCTGGACTCAAAAATTAGGCGAAGCTCACGTCGTTTTGTTGTTTTTTTTTTTAATTATTTCATGAAATTCATGAAATAATTAAAAAAAAAAAAGGGCTTCTCTATATTTTTTTGGTTCCCAGCCGGGTACAAATAGGCAGCTGGGGGTTGGGGGCAGCCCGTACCTGCCTGCTGTACCCGGCTAGCATACAAAAATATGGCGAAGCCCATGTCATTTTTTTTTTTTCTTTTTGGGCAAAAAACTGCATACAGTCCTGGATCGAGGATGCTGAGCCTTGTAGTTCTGCAGCTGCTGTCTGCTCTCCTGCATACACTAGTGAATGGAGGATGCTGAGCCTTGTAGTTCTGCAGCTGCGGTCTGCTCTCCTGCATACACTAGTGAATGGAGGATGCTGAGCCTTGTAGTTCTGCAGCTGCGGTCTGCTCTCCTGCATACAATGAACATTTTGAAGAAGGAAATGACATCAGACCTTTTTTTTTTTTTTTCATCAACAATCTTTAATGGCATTGTGCACTGATTAAAAACGCAGTGAGCAAAAACGCAGCAAAAAACGCACCAAATCGCGGCAAAAACGCATGCGTTTTTGTCGTGTTTTTTAGCCGCGGGTGCGTTTTTGAGACAAAAACGCACATAAAAATGCAGCGTGAAAAAAACGCCTAGTGCGCACTTACCCTAGTAAGTGACACGCATTACTAGAATTGCTCTGCCTCAACATCATGCTGCTTTCAGATTACATGGTAAAAGCCTACGGATATATTGCCTTTTAATGGCACACAAGTTGACCTGACACCTCTCGTGAGAAGATCCCCATCTGCTGGGTGGTATTCTTAAAAAAAAAAAAAAAAATGTAAAAAAAAATTGAAATTGATTGTCCAACACAGAAACATTTTTTGAGACCACCCTTGAGCTAGGTTGAGAGTTACATATTTATTATTATTATTATTATTATTATTATTATTATTATTATTATTATTATATTTTTATTTATTGGGTAACTTTTATTTTGGTATTGGTTTACGCGTTCTGTTTTTATTTTCACTTTTGATATGGTGAAGTGGTACAGTTTATTCACAACGTGTTCCTTACTTTTGTAGGTTTTTTGCCAAATTATCTGCTACCTCCTTATGAAGAAGTAGTTAACAGACCGCCTACTCCACCTCCACCATACACTGTCCTACACCAACAATGTGTTGCAGCATGTTCGAGTTCAGGAACCGCTGAAGCCGTCCGAAACCCCCAGAACAGCCAAACAAGTTCTCCAGCTGCAGCAAGTTGTAGTGGCACAACAAGACCACCCAGCGTTGTGGACTGTGAACCTTCTACGACGTGCCTGGAACGTGTAGCAATCAAGCCAAATGGCCACGATTCCAACGATCCTGCCTGTGGGGCAGAGTTAGATGAGATGGCCGATCAAGTGTCCTTTTTAGATAAGGATTCAAAAGAACTCTTGAAGGACTACAGCTCTGACAGCTTAGATCAGGGTGGTTTCTTTGATGGCAAAGACAAGACGCCAGGGAGACACCGGAGGTTCACCGGTGACTCAGGAATCGAAGTCTGTCTATGCAGTAGAAGCCATCATGATGACTTTAAAGAGCTTGATGGCTTAATTGATGACACAGGGGAAAACTTCTGTGACACTTGCAATTCTTGTGATGCTCGTCCCCACAGAGACGAAGAAGAAGGGATTTTTGATCATTGTGATAGTAATGACCATCCGCCTTTGCCACGTCAGCCTTTGAGCTTGCTAAACACAATTAACGAACAAGACTCTCCAAATTCTCAAAACAGTAGCAGTTCCCGTGGCTAAAGCCATGTCCTGTAGGACAGAAGAAAATGATTAAGTGACTCTTCCACCTGTTTTTTTTTTTTTTATTTTTGTTTTGTTTTTTTTTCATTGTACTGTTCATTTAAAGACTTCTAGATATTCTACCAAAGCTGAAGTAAGAACACGTGCTTTACTATTGCCTTTTTTTTATACTTTGGGGCTTTGGTAAGGAGAACTTTGGTTATGAGTAGAAGCTGGAGCTTGATGTATACAGGTGGAGGCTTCAGTGTGAGAAATGTCTGGATTTTATTGTAATCATATTCGATAAGCAAAACAAAATCTCCTGGTTTTATTGCTCATAATACAGGTTTTTATAAGAAGACATCCACACGACGATTTCTCCATTGGACGGAGAGCAGTAGATAACGCCCAGATTGGACAATTCAAATGGAGCTTTGTAAGCTGGAAAGGTTGGGGCTAGAACAGAAGCAAA
Organism: Anomaloglossus baeobatrachus; assembly: GCF_048569485.1. Lineage (NCBI taxonomy): Eukaryota > Metazoa > Chordata > Amphibia > Anura > Aromobatidae > Anomaloglossus > Anomaloglossus baeobatrachus. Next base: position 77,079,805 of record NC_134357.1, read on the forward strand.
GTGCAGGGTATTCGCCAGTGATTCGGTGATTTTGTAGCAAGGGATATGGACGTCTACTTGCGCACACTAATTGCAAGCAGACAAATAGCCCTAATCAAGTTTTCCACAGAGAGTTGACACTTCTGACATGACGTGGAATTATCTATAGTCTTCACCTCAAGTCTGAAGTGTTTAGGAGATGGATCATATACCAGCCTTAAATATAAGCTTTTTTTTTATCTAGTTTTTCCTACTTCAAAACGAAAAAGCTACAAGCCTTGTTTTCCTTGAATGGACGTAAGAGTAAAATAAAAGCAGCTGGTCTGCTCTGCACCCATTATGGTCTCCTCTCCCTTCACTCGTGGCACTCTCTGTAGCGCACATAGAAATTTGCATGACTTAGAAATCACACTGATGCTGGTGACCCACCACTGATGCTGGTGACCCACCACTGATGCTGGTGACCCACCACTGATGCTGGTGACCCACCACTGATGCTGGTGACCCACCACTGATGCTGGTGACCCACCACCGATGCTGGTGACCCACCACCGGTTCTTGGCTGAGGATCCATCGATGCTGGTGACCCACCACCGGTTCTTGGCTGAGGATCCATCGATGCTGGTGACCCACCACCGGTTCTTGGCTGAGGATCCATCGATGCTGGTGACCCACCACCGGTTCTTGGCTGAGGATCCACCGATGCTGGTGACCCACCACCGGTTCTTGGCTGAGGATCCACCGATGCTGGTGACCCACCACCGGTTCTTGGCTGAGGATCCACCGATGCTGGTGACCCACCACCGGTTCTTGGCTGAGGATCCACCGATGCTGGTGACCCATCACCGATGCTGGTAACCCCCCCCCAACCCCCATCCCCACCGATGATGGTGATCCAGTACCGGTTACTGGCTGCGGATCCACCCCAGATAACACCAGCTCTACATTCATTGTCTAAGATGAGCACAGCAACTTTTTTTTGAGCAGTATTTTCTTATGTTAAAATGATTGCAATTTTTACATTGACCACTAAAGGAAAAAAAAAAAATAAGTAAAAAAAAATGTTGTGTGGTCACCATGTGATTATTATGGGAATGCATGCCTATGTGAGTATGTTTCCCATGCGGTAAGGTTAAGATGTTACTGCTACATTATACATTTTGTAGTTTTGTTTTTTTGTGAACATTCCCTTCCATTCCAAAAGAGATGGGAATTTTCTTTTAGAAAAAGTACTAGAGGGGTCTATAAGCATTAAGATTAGCACCGCTCTACACCTGTTACTGTTGACTGACACCATTAAGAAGGTTGATTGTTACAATTTGCCTCATGGAAAGTGCAAAGTTTTTGTTTTTATTTGTATTTCGAGCAATGTCTGCTCTATTGCCTAGGGAATTTTTTTTTAATTTTTCATTATTTTGTAAATGAATGTGCACTTCTGATATTTGCATTTAAAATCTCTCTGGCAACATGGATCGACATTGACAACTTTCTTGCACTGGATTTCGTCATTTTGTTGGACAATAAAAGGAAACTTTTGAGAATAAAGTGGTGCATTGTATTATGTGTTGCATTTACACTTGCTCTAGTATCTTATCCCTTGGGGCCATGAGAACTGTTAAGGTGGCTTTACACACTGCAACATCGCAAACTACATCGCTGTAACGTCACCGGTTTTGTGACGTTATAGCGACCTCCCCAGCGACATTGCAGTGTGTGAAACACATCAGCGACCTGCCCCTGCTGTGAAGTTGTGATCGCTACAAATCGTTCAGGACCATTCTTTGGTCTTTTGTTTCCCGCTGTGCAGCAAAGTTTTAGTGTGTAAAGGGGACTTTACAGCGACTTCGTTAGCGACTTCCCTTTCAAAAAGCTGCTTTACAACGTCCCCAATGACTAGTGAGGTCATTCTGCAGGTCCGGATCGCTGTTGCGTCGTTGGCCAGGTCTGCCTGTTTGACAGCTCACCAGAGACTTTGTAGCGATCCCGGCCAGGTTGGGATCGCTGGTGGGATCGCTAGAAAGTTTGTGTGTAAAGGGGCCTTTAGCCTATGTGCCCACATAGCAGATTTGTTTGCTGATTGTCTGCACACAAACCTGCATGTGTTTGGCAAGAAAAACACAAAAGAAAAGTGTGTTGTTTTTTTTTTTTGTTCTCCATTTCTTTTTCATGGACTTTTTTAGTCATGGCGATCGCAGGGGTTCCTGCACTGTGCCCCCGCGATTGTTGCCAGGTCTCTGGCTGATGATCCAACCTGCACCTCACCCAGTAGTTTAGACCAATACGAACACAACGTTCAGGAGGCAAGGAGAGGAATCTCTTACCTCTCCCTGGCGACCGGGTCCCTGTAATGCAAACACAGGGAACCGATCACTGCCATGGCAAACCTGGGTCGTCACCATGATGACCCCGGGTTACTGAGCTACAGAGAGCCTCTCACACCATGCTGTATACATGGTGTGTGAGGCGAACTGTCAGTGCTGCAAGTGCATCACTGACAGATATAATCCATTGCAGTGATTGAGCACAAGCTCCACAGTGGATTACCGTATTTTTCGCTTTATATGACACACCGGATTAAAAGACTCACCCCCAAATTTGGTGAAGGAATAGAGAATTTTTTTTTTTTTTAATAAATGGGGTCAGTCTTCTAATGCCAGTGTCCATCTAACAAATCATATAGAGTATATGTCCCTCATAGCCCCCCCCATCCTAAAATTAGCCCCCTTAATCTGGATATGGCCACCTTTATATTGAATATAGCCCCCTTGTACTGGCACACGCGGCCCCCTGTGGCTGGCACACGCGGCCCCCTGTGGCTGGCACACATCACCCTGTGTTAGATATCACCCCCATGCTGCTGCTTTTAGTAAAATAAACTCTTTCCTTGCCTTCTCCAGCACTGTGCTCCCTCGTGTCCCCCTCCTTGGGGTTGAGCTCCGGCCTCCTGCCTGCATTTCCTGCTTCACGGTCCTTGTCATGTGATCGGCACAGCAGAGTGACATCTCTGCGTGCATGATCACAGCACCAGGAGGGAGACCGGGGAGACACGCTGGAAGGGGTAAGTAAAGAGTTTTTTTTTTTTTTTTTTAATTTTACTATGGGCAGCAGCATGGGGGCCATATCGAACACAGGGGTGGGCATGTGCGTTCAAAGGGAGCACAGGCACATATAATATGCGCAGCTCCCCCAGCCAATCGCTGCGTTGCGGTTTCAGCACCACAGTGGTGGACAGCGGCTGGGCATATTAGATGAGCGGGAGCAGGAGATCAAAGGCTCTCTCCCGCAGCTTCACCAGCCTCCACCAGCCCCCCAGCACTGCTCCAGAGCGGCCCCCACCTCCCCTGGACCCTGCAGTATATAATCCGTATATTCGGTTTATAAGACGCACCCCCTACTTTCCCACAAAATTTGGGGGAACAAAAGTGCGTCTTATAAAGCGAAAAATACGGTATATCAGCAGGAAAAAACACAGAAAAAAATGACATGCTGCCAAAATATGCAAGGAAAATATCTGCAACATGTGCACAGTCAGGATTCTCATAGACTTTGCTGGCATGTGCTTTTTTTTTTTTTTTTTTCCCTTGCAGTATTGATTAAAACCTGCATGAAAAACACAGCGTGTGCACACAGCCTTACAAAGAAAATCCTCTAATGAACCCTTATGAAATACAGTTAGGTCCAGAAATATTTGGACAGTGACACAATTTTCGCGAGTTGGGCTCTGCATGCCACCACATTGGATTTGAAATGAAACCTCTACAACAGAATTCAAGTACAGATTGTAACGTTTAATTTGAAGGTTTGAACAAAAATATCTGATAGAAATTGTAGGAATTGTACACATTTCTTTACAAACACTCCACATTTTAGGAGGTCAAAAGTAATTGGACAAATAAACCAAACCCAAACAAAATATTTTTATTTTCAATATTTTGTTGCGAATCCTTTGGAGGCAATCACTGCCTTAAGTCTGGAACCCATGGACATCACCAAACGCTGGGTTTCCTCCTTCTTAATGCTTTGCCAGCCCTTTACAGCCACAGCCTTCAGGTCTTGCTTGTTTGTGGGTCTTTCCGTCTTAAGTCTGGATTTGAGCAAGTGAAATGCATGCTCAATTGGGTTAAGATCTGGTGATTGACTTGGCCATTGCAGAATGTTCCACTTTTTTGCACTCATGAACTCCTGGGTAGCTTTGGCTGTATGTTTGGGGTCATTGTCCATCTGTACTATGAAGCGCCGTCCGATCAACTTTGCGGCATTTGGCTGAATCTGGGTTGAAAGTATATCCCGGTACACTTCAGAATTCATCCGGCTACTCTTGTCTGCTGTTATGTCATCAATAAACACAAGTGACCCAGTGCCATTGAAAGCCATGCATGCCCATGCCATCACGTTGCCTCGACCATGTTTTACAGAGGATGTGGTGTGCCTTGGATCATGTGCCGTTCCCTTTCTTCTCCAAACTTTTTTCTTCCCATCATTCTGGTACAGGTTGATCTTGGTCTCATCTGTCCATAGAATACTTTTCCAGAACTGAGCTGGCTTCATGAGGTGTTTTTCAGCAAATTTAACTCTGGCCTGTCTATTTTTGGAATTGATGAATGGTTTGCATCTAGATGTGAACCCTTTGTATTTACTTTCATGGAGTCTTCTCTTTACTGTTGACTTAGAGACAGATACACCTACTTCACTGAGAGTGTTCTGGACTTCAGTTGATGTTGTGAACGGGTTCTTCTTCACCAAAGAAAGTATGCGGCGATCATCCACCACTGTTGTCATCCGTGGACGCCCAGGCCTTTTTGAGTTCCCAAGCTCACCAGTCAATTCCTTTTTTCTCAGAATGTACCCGACTGTTGATTTTGCTACTCCAAGCATGTCTGCTATCTCTCTGATGGATTTTTTCTTTTTTTTTCAGCCTCAGGATGTTCTGCTTCACCTCAATTGAGAGTTCCTTAGATCGCATGTTGTCTGGTCACAGCAACAGCTTCCAAATGCAAAACCACACACCTGTAATCAACCCCAGACCTTTTAACTACTTCATTGATTACAGGTTAACGAGGGAGATGCCTTCAGAGTTAATTGCAGCCCTTAGAGTCCCTTGTCCAATTACTTTTGGTCCCTTGAAAAAGAAGAGGCTATGCATTACAGAGCTATGATTCCTAAACCCTTTCTCCGATTTGGATGTGAAAACTCTCATATTGCAGCTGGGAGTGTGCACTTTCAGCATATATATATATATATATATGCTATACAAAACTTGTGTCACTGTCCAAATATTTCTGGACCTAACTGTATTTCCCAAAAATGTTTTAAGCTGTAGAGCATAAAAATGTACACTTAACGGGTGTTTGGTTTAGAGGCATACCCAACATTGGGGATAAAAAGTGTAAATTCACTTTTAAAAAAACATAAAAGAGGTTGGCCACTATTTCAACATTGTTCGGCTATCCTTTACGATAGGTCATCAATATCTGATCGGCTGGGGTCTAACACCCTGCACTACCAGTGATCAGCTGTTGCCAGTGCTTGTGGCTGCAGCAGGCGGCCGTAAATGCTCAGCTTCAGCGCTGCTCTGCCTTCTGATAGCGGTCACAGCCAGGTACTAGTTACCGATCTCCCACTCAAACCAATAGGAGGTGGATGTGCTGTACCCAGCCACTATCTGAAAACGGCGTAGCTCTAGAACTGAGCATTTCCAGCTGCCTGCGGCAGCACTGAGAACAGCTGATCTTTGGGGGTGCTAAGTGCTAGACCCAGCCGATCAGACGTTGATGACCTATCCTAAGGTTAAAGGGAAGGTGCCGCATTTTTTATTTTTGTATTAATAGTGATTATGAAATCAAATATTTTTAATACAAAATTAAACTGTTTATTTAATTCTAGTTTTACTGAAGCACTGGTGGCTGCCATATTGGATTTGCTGTATGTAACGACAGTTGCTCACCTCCTTTATGGCAGCCCCCTGTGCATTCACTCTGATGGTCGGACTGCGATCCTATAATTAATACAGGACAGCTCCCTGCTGTGACCTGGACAAGCCCCCTGGGCTGTCCAGATCACTGCAGAGGGAGGAGATCGGCGCCATCTTTGTGCAGCTCACAGCGTATGCTGTATGCTCCACTTTCCCCCTGTTACCCTCGGCCTGTGTGAGTACCGGCGCCCCTCTCCGCTGCCGCTGCTACTGTCTCCAATGACACCTGCCCCCCCCCGCTCTCCCCCACCCCCTCTCCTTGCTGCAGCCGCTGCGGTATTGCGAGCGTGCATGCAGAGCATTGCGTGCAGGCGTGCGTGCATGTGGCACCCTCATGCTGCTTGGTCACACACACAGTATATACACACAGTATATTTATATATTTTTATTTTTTTTTATTTATTATAGCGCCATCAATTCCATGGCGCTTTACATGTGAAAGGGGTATACATAATAGGGACAAGTACAATAATCATAAACAGTACAAGACACAGACAGGTACAGGAGGAGAGAGGTCCCTGCCTGCGAGGGCTCACAGTCTACAAGGGATAGGTGAGGATACAGTAGTATATAGTATATACACACACTGGCTCCGCCACCCTCATGTTGCTCGGTCACACACACAGTATATACACACAGTACACAATGTTTATAGTATATGCACTCATTGGCTCTGCCGTACTCATGCTGGGTGCTCTGTTACACACAGTATATACACTACGTACGTACGTATATATACACACACACACACACACACACACACACTGCGTGTGGCAGAGCATTGTGTGTGTGTGTGCGTGTGCATGCATGTGGCAGAGCATTGCGGGTGGATGTGCATGCGACAGAGCATTGCTGGAACAGGGTATGCAGAACGCTATGTGGGGAGCACTATGCAGCTGTCCTTGGTGACACTTTAAAACAATCAAAAAAGTGACACTTTAGACATTTGTGGTCACCAACAAAATGGCTCCACACTGTGATCCTAAATTTCATCTTCCCTTATCCTTTTGGAAACACCCCGATTGGGAGGGGGAGCTATGACCTCACACACATGAGAGCAAATTTTGCTCACTTTTACTGAACTTGTAATGTGAGCTAGTTCTACAGTAGGATTTCTGTAGGATTTCAGCAGCAGCTCCCCCTAGTGTTTAAGAATGGAAAATATCATACATTTTAATTTTTTTTTTATTTTGTTCAATTAAAAACAAAATATTTAAACAAAACATTTAGGCTGTGTCCACGTTGCTTTTCACCTGCTTTTTACCTGCTTTTTTGCTGCTTTTTCAACTGCAGCGTTTAATGCCAAAATGGATGTGTTCTGCTTTCCAAGCAAAGTCTATGGGAATTTGGGTTTCTTGTGCCCACTATGCAGTTCAAACTGCAGCCTTTTTCTGGCAGAAACTAAGGCAAAAACTCTGCTTTGCAGTTCAAAACGCAAATGGCAAAAACAATTGACATGTCAATTGTTTTTGCCATTTGGGTTTTGCACTGCAAAGCTGAGTTTTTGTCCAAAGTTCTGCCAGAAAAAGGCTGCAGTTTGAACTGCATAGTGGGCACAAGAAACCCAAATTCCCATAGACTTTGCTTTGAAAAGCAGAACACATCCATTTTGGCATTAAACGCTGCAGTTGAAAAAGCAGCAAAAAAGCAGGTAAAAGGCAACGTGGACACATAGCCTAATACTTTACATATTTTTCAGTTATTGAAATTTTTTTTTTTTTTTGGACTACACCTTCCCTTTTTAAGCCATCAATGTAAAAGTAGGCAACAACCTCTTTAACAAGTAATCAACTCTTGATCAGTGGTGGGTCCAGGTACTGACACCAATCCATAGACTGCTAAAGCAAAGGAACAGAATGGGTTCCTGATTGAGGTTTTTTTACCTCCGTATTTGTAAGCCAACACCAGGAGTGGAACAATCAGAGGAAAAACATAATAGAAACACGGGCACAACTGCTGCGCTTTTTGATTCCTGGTTTTGACTTACAAATACGGAGATAAAATACTGAACGTGTGAATAGGGCCTAAAGCGGCTTTCACATGGTTATTGATGTTAGAGTGGTTACTGCTCCCCAGCATTTTGGCTTTGTTTGTCAGGGGTTTGGCCGGTGGCATGGATGTGTCACTGGCCCATATTGTGCACTCAGATGTTGACCACAGTGGATGTTTTGCCTCTGCAGCATTAGGGGAGATGCAGGGGAGCTGAGGCTCAACGGATTCTACAAACCAGCCTGCTTCGGGGGAAAGATGTTGCAACCTCAACTAGTAAACCGGCCACCCCTCAGACTGCAGCAGTGGCTGGTAACCTAGGCAACAAGGTTTACTATAGAATTAAAATCTCTCCATTCTTTAGAACAGAGTGTTGTGAAGAAGTAATTTTCAAAATCACTTGTTTTTACAAACTCTGCAACTTTACCAGTTTATGATGAGCATAATGTCTTTCAAATAGATTCCTCCTGGACTCCCACCTGAAAAAAAACCCAACAAAATACTGAAAAAAAAAATGTACATAAAACGCATCAATGTGAAAATGTAATTGATGTGCACATATTCGGCCTTTTGTTACTACCTTTAACCACTTCGGGTTCAGAAATAATGAAGTGGTTAAAAGAAATGGCATATTCATCCTTCAAGAGGCTTATTCAAGGAAGTTGCTCACTTATTATAATTTTAAAGTACAGAAAAGCGTCTCCTCCAGACACAGAAAAGCTCCTTCAGGCAAAAGACCGACCGGCTTTTGTCAAAAATGTCATTGCCTACAAAAACCTCAGCGGGTCAATCGGCATCCGAAAGGTAATCTATCACAAGGTTTTTGCTCCCCCATGTGTGAGCAACATGATGTAGGGCCGAGACCCTGATATCATAATGTCACTTAATGGGCTTCTTGCTGTTATTTTGATAAAATTCTTGTTTTATCTGCTGCAGATCTAGCAGTTATTTGAATGCTGAGCACGGTATAACCCTACCCACAACACTGGCAGTTTTCTGCCCATATGGAGTGTACACAGCCGCCAATCAGTGGTGGGGGCGGGGTTATACAAAGCTCATGAACAGCCAGCTTCTTTAACAATGACCTTTTGTGGCTTACCTTCCTTGTGGAGTGTGTCAATGACTGCATTCTGGACATCTGTCAAGTCAGCAGTCTTCCCCATGATTGTGTAGCCTACTGAACTAGACTAAGGGACTATTTTAACCACTTAGCAAGCCTTTGCAGGTGTTTTGCGGTAATAATTCTAATTTTATGAAATTTAATTTTGGGTTTTCATTGGCTGTAAGCCATAATCATCAACATTAACAGAAATAAACACTTGAAATAGATCCCTCTGTGTGTAATGACTCTATATAATGATTCCCTTTTTTGTATTAAATTACTGAAATTAACTTTTTGAGTATATTCTAATTTGAGATGCACCTGTATATGCATATTATGGGATGACTTGTAGCATGATTAACACTAGAAGTCCCGGATATTTCGAGCTCCCCCCTGAAGTCCCGAAAGAGGGTCAAATGACCCTTAGTCCAAACTGAATAGAACTAACTAGAAACTAAATGGCTCAACTCAATGGAAAACAACAACCTCCTGTGGTGCGACAGTAATGGCCTTAATTACAGAACAAAAGACGGTGATTATAGGATGTTAGCTAAAATCCTTCAGGTCATTCCACCCGTCTCTGGGTTCCAAAGGTAGAAATGTTAAATGATCCCTCTCTGGAACTTCTAGTGTTAAAGAACGATCAGTCTCTCAGACCCGCAACACACATCCGTTTTTTTTTTGTACGTGTGCGGTACGTATTTGCACGTACCGGAGACACGTACACACGGAGACCCATGTTATTCAATGGTAGATGGCACACACATGTAAAATCACCGGAACGTGTGTCCGTGTCGTAAGTACGTGTGCGCTTTTCTACACGGACGACATGTCCGTTTTTGGCCGGCAGCACGCAGGCACGGACCCGCTTTAGTCTATGGGTCCGTGCCTGCACGGACCGCACACGGAGTATGTCCGTGTTCAGCACGTATCATCCGTGTCCGTTTTTAATCACGAAATCTGAAACCCTTGTTACCAATCTATCAGGTCAATTGATGGCAAACAAAAACACCAGGATCTCATGATGAATGATTAACAACGTTAATTGGGTAAGAATGCGGGTCTTTATAAACGGGCGGCACACGGACAGCACACGTACGTATTTTATGTCAATATGGACATTCCACACGCACACACGGCTCGCATACGCCATCACACGGATGCCATACGTACCGTAGAAACGCCCCTAAAAAACGGAACACGGACCTGAAAAACGGACTGTAAGACACGTACTTTTTTTTGCGGAAGTGTGTTTTAGGCCTCAGGTCAATTGTATATTATCTGCTTCAATCATTCTTTAGATTTGTAACTTTTTTTTTTTATTATTATTATTATTATTATTATTATTTTATATTTTGCCATTTGAATATCACTTTGTCTTCCCTCAAATCTATGCACTCATTTCTATTGTATCGGGGTGTGATCTTTACTTACACAGCCTAATCCTCCTGGTTCAAGATATTAAAAACTACAGTGAACTAGTAAGCTTACCGGAAAACAGATGATTACCCAGTGTAACATCTGCCATTACTTGTTGTCTCCCATCATTTACACAAAAGGACTTATTCAGTTGCAGTACAGATTTCTTACAGAGGACCTGTGTCTGTGTACTAATTCCCATGGGTAATTGATAATTTGAACATATCAGATGAGCCCTGGTTTTCTAGGAAAGTACAATTTGTGCTGTATACTATGCAACGATTCGGCAGCGTGTACAAGGCATCTGTTCATTTCCTCGAAAAATGATGATAAACTTAGGTAAATTCAAGACCCGCTTCATCATTTACGTGTTTCGTTTGTTTTTTTTTGTTTGTATTACTCGTGCTATTCTTTGACACTTTTTTTTCTTTTTGTACCAAATTCTTCAAATTGGCATAAATGGTTCATGTACTTAGTCCTACAGACTTTTTTTTTTTTTTTTATTTGCTTTGACCGGTTTTGTGACTTCTTAGTGAAAAAAAAGTCACATTTCACTAAAAGGTGCAAAATGTGCGTCACGTTATCTGACTTATGTAAAATCAATAATGTCTGGGGAGGGCTGAAGTACATTGACTCCAAATTTTGTAACTTTTTAAAAAGTTGCAATTGATGAATCTGCCGAATGTATCTCGGAAAACAAAAATGGTGTATATAATGCAAGAGGGGGAAAAAAAAAGAACATAAAATAGGTTTTGAAAAAGGCGCAAGTTAAATAAAAGTAGTCGCAAATGAAAACAAGATGGAAAAACGCCAAAAAAACAGGAGGAAAAAAAAAGGCTCAAATGCAATAATGAATGGGCCCCGTAGTGCATTGTCTGTGCTGTTAAATTGGTCTCTGTTCTACTGTGCATATAGAGGAGAAGCTTTGGAAAATGGAAATTCCAGTAACTTAAAGGGAACCTGTCATTAGATTTGGTCCCTATAAGCTGCGGCCACTGCCACTGAGCGCTTATACACTGCATTCCAGAATACTGTATATAAGAGCCCAGGCCGCTGTGTAGAATGTAAAAAAAAACACTTTTAGAATACTCAACTAGGGGGCGGTCTGGTCTGATCATCGCTACTCTCTCTCTAGTCCGGCACCTCCTCTCTACGGCGATCACTGTCCTCCTCAGGCCCGTGTGCATAACTCCTCCCACATCATCCACACAGGCCATCATTGAGATCCTGGCAAGCACACTTTGATCTCCCCTGCTCAGGGCAGATCAAAGTATTATAGTGCGCATGCGCAGGTGGTCTTTAACCTTTCCTCGCACCTGCACATTACAGTACATTGATCTGCCCTCAGCAGGGAGATCATAATGCGCCTGTGTGACTGACGTAGACATGTCATCCATACTGGGCTGGGTAGAAGGAGGACGGAGATTGTAGAAGAGAGGAAGCACAGGACTGGAGATCAGCTACACCCATCAGACCAGACCGCCCCCCCAGGTGAGTATAATAAGTGTTTTTTTAAGTTCTACAGAGCAGCCTGGGCTCTTATGTACAGTATTCTAGAATGCTATATATAAAGGCTCACTGGTGGTGGCCAAAGCTCATAGTCGCCAAATCTGGTGACAGGTTCCCTTTTATAAGGATATTCACTTCTCCAGGATCCTATCCTAATATGTAGTAGGTATAATCATAATATATGCAACTGCTTCCAATTAGAAATGTAATTTAGTTTTCATGACTCACTATGTCACTTATCTCCTGTTCAGGGCATTGCAGGACCTTCAGTATCCATAGTTACGACCACGCATATAGTCACAGTTAGTGGCTAGTGGTTGTAACCATGGATACCGAAGGTCCTGTAATGCCCTGAACATGAGATAAGCAAGATAGTGAATCAGGAAAACTATACTACATTTTTAATTGGAGGTATTTGCTAATATTATTTTTTTTTTATTATAATTATTATTACACCTACTACATATTGGTATAGAATCTTGGAGATGGGACTAACCCTTTAACAGTTTTGGATAGTGTCTAAAGTAACTACATGTAAGGAACTGAAGAATGTACTTCAGAGATGTTGTAGCATCTACAAAGCAGAGTTTCTCAACAGTATAAAGTTATATCTTGGTGCTGGAGCTTTGTGGATCCATGTACAATGACTGATTGTAAACCTGTTTTATACAGATCTGTATTCCGTTGCCCATAACCATGGGTCTATTTAGCACCTCCATCTATATTTGTTGTCTCAATAGCTAAAATTGGATGGCTGCAGCGCTCACGTGGCACAACAATGTCTCGCAAGCTCTGGATCTCCGACATCGCTGGAACGGCACCGGTGTGGGAGATATCTGTTATTATTGTACAGAGTGCACATTGAAGAGAGGGATGTTGGCAGCGTAGTGTACAACCCCCTTTCAGGGTATATTCAGATGTCGTAGATCTGTTGCTGAAATTTCTGCTGCTGTCCCAGTGGGCTTGCAAAAATTCCTTAACTTTGTGTCTAAACAGCAGCAGATGAATGTGGAACTTCTCTTGCAGTCATTCAATAGGAGCCTTCAGTGCTTATTTCCAAGGATTTTAAAGCCACAGCTCTGGTTACTGTCCTGTAATTCTAGGAAGTTGAGCACCCGTGTGATCAGCACAAGACCAGGACAGCTTTATATCCACGGGAAATAAACAATGACGGCTCCTCCAGAAGGACTGCGAGCAGAAATGTTGAAATCATGAGGAACTACTGTATATTAGGAAAAGGAATCACTTTTTTTTTTTTTTTTACTATGTATAAAACAATCTTTATTTGATGAAACCTTCTAAGAGTATGTTCACACTGCATCTTTTACTGGTGTCCAAAAATATAGATTTTCTATTAGAAAATAGCGCTTTTTTTTTTTTTGTTTTGTGAAAATACTCAAAGATGCCATGGTGTCTTTTTTAGCCTTTCCATTGTAACTAATGTACAGGTTGGGCCATAAGTATGGATACACCCTGATAAAATGGAAGTGGTTGCTGATATCACCTTACTGTTTGTGGCATATTAGTAGATAGGAGGGGCAAAACATTTGAGGCCAGGTGACACCCATGGCTGCCATCTGCATTTTGAATTTATCAGGGTGTATCCATACTTATGGCCCAACTAGGGTGTATCCATACTTATGGCCCAACTAGGGTGTATCCATACTTATGGCCCAACTAGGGTGTATCCATACTTATGGCCCAACCAGGGTGTATCCATACTTATGGCCCAACCAGGGTGTATCCATACTTATGGCCCAACCAGGGTGTATCCATACTTATGGCCCAACCAGGGTGTATCCATACTTATGGCCCAACCAGGGTGTATCCATACTTTTCGCCCAACCAGGGTGTATCCATACTTATGGCCCAACCAGTGTGTATCCATACATACGGCTCAACCAAGGTGTATCCATACATACGGCTCACCCTATATACTATCAAGAGTTTTAGTCTCCTAGTGGAAAAGACCTGAAGAATAGTCCTCATTTCTTTTAACTACATGGTATTTTTAAAGTCTTTTTGTTTTTAAAGATGCTCTAAATCTCGAATATATGAACAGAGAGTAGTTTTTATATATAAACAAGTGGGACGATTCTTTTGAGCATTTTTTGGCTCTTTTACCAGTGTCTTCCGGAGCAGACACTCAAAAAAAAAAATGCAGTGTATACGGACCCCCGAATCCCTTAAGATATTGTGCAGTTATCAGATATCCATAAGATATGTCATAAATATCTTAGATGTGGGTGCCATATCAGGGACCCCCAGCTATATAAAGAAAACAAGGGTCCTCCAATCCTGTTCCTGATAGTTACACTTCACAGGGGAATGTGGCACACCACTCCTGAAGCCAGAATAGCCGTTTTATTGTTAGTCGTCCGTAAAAATGTAGCATTTTCGCCACCAAATCTGCAAGTCACAAATAAGCAACGTGTTCATGACACTTCAGTATTCTCAATTACTTTGCTGGCTTCAGGAGTCCCATCAGGTTTTCTAACAAATCTACACTGAAAACTGCATCTAAAAATGTAATGTGTGTGCACAGCCTAATACTTGATACATTGTTCCCAGCAGGAACCTGGGAGTCAAGAGATTCATCCAGACATCCTCCCCGTGATGTTTCCATCCATTTCAGCCCTCCTGGGGGGTCTTCTGGAAAAATGCTCGAATTTCCAGTTGACTTCCATTATACTTGTTACTTGAACTGAGCCCGCCCGACCTTCTCGATTCGAGTACCGAGCACTTGAGCATTTTACTGCTTGCTCATCACTAGTCTTTACTAATTGGTAGTGGATCACTGTCTTTAGGCTGATCTGCTTAATTGCCATGGGAGCAATGGCCCCCGTGATACTGTAAAAATTAGTGTATGCACTAGATGAAAAGTCCACGAGTTCGAAGGGACCTCAAGGTCCATCGGGTCCAACCCCCTGCGAGTGCAGGCTTTCCTAAATCATTCCAGCTATATATTTATCCATTTTCCGCTTGATAATTTCAATTGATGGAGAGCTCACCACCTCCCGTGGTAGCCTGTTCCACTCTCTGACTGCCCTCAATACCTCCTGTGGTAGCCTGTTGCACTCCCTGACTGCCCTTACTGTCAGAAAGTTTTTCCTAATGTCTAATTTTAATCTCCTTACTTTAAGTTTCATCCCATTGCTTCTTGTACTTCCGTGTGCTAATGAGAATAGGGTAGTTCCCTCTGCACAGTGACTACTTTTCAGATATTTGTAGACCGCTATTAACCTTCGTCCGGCTGAGTAAGTACAATTGTAACTATTCCGTTTTAAAATTGCAATACATTTTTTTTTCCAAAAGCCGTAGAGGGCTGAAATTTTGTGACATCTCTGCAGTTTTGGTCCAGAATATATTGGCCAAATTTCAATAATATATCTCCACCCCCTTCCGAGATAAGGGGTCGCTGTTAACGTTGTAAAATTATGCAGCCTGACGAAGGTTAAGTCTCCTCTCAGCTATCTCTTTTTCAAACTAAACATCCCTGGTTCTTTTAGCCGTTCTTCATATGACATGGTTTGCAGACCTTCTACCATCTTGGTTGCTCTTCTCTGGACTAGCTCCAATATATCGATGTCTTTCTTGAATTGGGGCGCCCAGAGCTGTACACAGTATTCCAGGTGGGGTTTCACCAGGGCAGGGTATAGGGGAATAATTACCTCTCATGATCTAGATTCAATGCTTGTCTTGATACATCCCAGAATTTTCTTGGCCTTATTAGTTGTAGCTTCTCATTGTTGGCTCATGTTGAATCTGGGATCCACTATTATGCCCAAGTCCTTTTTGGAACCATAGGGTGGATTCAAAAACCTAACAACCCAGAATACTCAGGAAAGCACCAGGAATAAAATAAGAACAAAGATTGACCACTCTTGACCTGGTCCACCTTAAAGGAGCTGTCCACTTTATCTTATTTTAATACATGACGTGTTGTGGACATGATTTTGTTTCACTGATGTATAAGTATTACAGGTTCCACTCCTGCACTTGTTAGTACATCTGTCCTCAGACTGCTCAGGTCTCCTGTTTTCAGAATAGCCGCTGATGGATGAGCATGTGATCAGACCTGTCTATCTGCCTCCCCTCCTTCAAAAAAAAAAAAAAAACAATTGTACATGGGAAAGCTTAAGGTTACATGCACACGCTGCAGTTTTGTTGTCACAACAAAACTGCACCTTGTCCCAGAAAAAAAACCCTACTTGTAAGGCTAAGTTCGCACACTGCGTTTTTTTGATGCTGCGTTTTTGGCCTCTAAAAACGCACAAAAATGCACCTACGTCAAACAAACACGTAAAAAAACGCATGCGTTTTTACCGCGATTTGGTGCGTTTTTGGCTGCGTTTTGCTGCATTTTTGATCTCTGCGTTTTTCCAATGCATTGCATGGGGGGAAAACGCAGAAAAACACAGGAAAGAATTGACATGTCCATTTTTTTTTTTTCAAGCTCAAAAACGCAGCTTAAAATAAAAGTTGTGTGCGGACAGCAAAAATGAAAACTCATAGACTTTGCTGGGGAAGCAAAGTCATGCAGTTTTGAGGCCAAAAACGCACCCAAAAAACGCGCAAAAACGCTGCGAAAAACGCACTGTGCGCACATAGCCTTATGGTGCTGCATTTTTGGTGCGTTATTGACCATGCGTTTTTTTCAGTAAAAGCAAGCCAAATACACAAAAAGATAAAACATGCTGCTGGTTTTTTATCAGTTGTTTGTGACAATCTTAATTACTCACCGGTAATGGGATTTTCAATAGCCCATGACAGCACCACATGAGAGATAGGTTCCGCCCACATCAGGACAGGAAACCCACTGATAAAAAGGCGGTACCTCTCCTCCACATCAGTAGGTTTTCAGAGCCAGAGAGGACCAACAAAACACAAGAAACAGATTAATCATACCACCACCCAAGGAAAAACACCCATAACTAACACTCCCCGAAGGGTGCCCACAACCAGTGAATAGGGGGGGAACTAAGGGTGCTGTCATGGGCTATTGAAAATCCCATTACCGGTGAGTAATTAAGATTTTTCCCTGCCGCCCATGACAGCACCACATGAGAGATTTAAATAGACCAACCACCTTAGGGAGGGACCACCGCCTGCAAGACCCGTCTCCCAAAGGAAAGGTCAGTTGTGGAGGACAAGTCCAGCCTATAGTGCCGAAAGAAAGTCCCAGGAGACGACCAAGTAGCCGCCCGACAGATCTGGTCAAGAGAGGCATCCGCCCTCTCCGCCCAAGACGTAGACACCGCTCTAGTGGAGTGCGCCCTTATGCCCGGAGGAGGAGTGGCGTCTTTAGCCGAGTACGCCAAACCGATGGCATCCCTGACCCATCTGGCCAAGGTAGCCTTAGAAGCCCCATGCCCCCTGGACTGCCCCTGAAAAGTGACAAACAGGACCTGAGACTTCCTCCATTCCCTAGTCCTATCTAGGTACGTGACTAAGGCCCTCTGGACATCCAACGTGTGTAACCTAGCCTCCTCCTCGTTCCGAGGGGGGTCACAGAGGGAAGGGAGCACAATCTCTTGGGACCTATGAAAAGGTGTAGAAACCTTGGGCAAGTAGAAGGGATCAGTCCGCAACACTACCCTATCAACCAGAATCTGGGTATAAGGGTGAACCACAGACAAGGCTTGGAGATCCCCCACCCGCCTGGCCGAGGTGAGTGCGACGAGGAGAAAAACCTTAAGGGACAGCAGTTTGAGAGGGACTTCCCCTAAGGGCTCAAACGGAGGCCCGGTGAGGGCATCCAACACTAAATTAAGGTCCCATGGGGGAACCCTGGGAGCCTGAACAGGTACAGACCTGGACTTAGATTTAATGAACCGGCAAATCCATTCATTCTGCGCCAGACTACAATGAAACAGTGCCCCTAAGGCCGATACCTGCACCTTGAGCGTACTGGTGGAGAGCCCCAATTCCAACCCCCTCTGGAGGAATTCTAGAATAGCCGAGATAGGAGGGGGGCCCTCCGCCCGAGCCCCCGACTGAAGGAGAAAGCGCTTCCAGACCCTACCGTAAATGGCCGTGGTGACCGCTTTCCTACTGCGAAGAAGAGTATCGATTAGGCAAGAGGAAAACCCCCGTCGAGCTAGCAGCCGCCGCTCAAACGCCAAGCCGTCAAATGGAGAGCCGGGTCGGGGGGGTGACGGACTGGGCCCTGGGACAGGAGATGAGGGGCGTCCGGGAGAACCCAAGGATCCACCAGAGACAGTGTCCGCAGCCAGTAAAACCACGCCCGTTTCGGCCAGAAGGGGGCGATGAGAATAACCTCTGCTCTGTCGGTCCGGATTTTCCGGAGAACCGAAGGCAACAGGATCAGGGGAGGAAACGCGTACAGGAGGCCGTGAGACCAAGACATCTGGAAGGCATCGAGGGCAACAGGATCGTCTCGGGGGTTGAGAGAGCAGAACCTGTCCACTTTCCGATTCGCCTTGGTAGCGAACAGGTCTAGAACAGGGACACCCCATAGAAGCGTGATCTTGCGAAAGACCTCCGGGTCCAAGGACCACTCCCCCTGACGGAGACAGTGCCGGCTGAGGAAGTCTGCCTCCTCGTTGTCCGTCCCCTTGATATGAAGAGCAGTCAAGGAGGAGAGATGTTGTTCGGCCAGCTGGAAGATGTGCATAGTCAGAGTCAGAAGAGAAGGGGATCTGGTGCCGCCCTGATGGTTGACGTACGCCACCGTCACCCTGTTGTCCGAAAGGATCCGAACATGGCGACCTCTCAAGAAGGGGAGGAACCCCTCTAGTGCCTTGAGAACCGCTATGAGCTCCCTGTAGTTGGAGGACTGTCTGACCAACCGAGCATCCCAGGGACCCTGGAGCACCCGTTGGCGTAGAAGGGCACCCCACCCCCAATGGCTGGCATCTGTGACTATTGTGTCCGTGACCGGGGAAAGCCAAGGAACCCCCATCCTGAGATGAGAGGGGTCCTGCCACCAACCCAGGGAGTGCAAGGTGTCCGCAGACAGGGTCAATTGTTTCTCCAAACAGCCTCCAAACAGTCTCTGAAACTGAAGGACCTCCATCTGGAGGATTCTGGAACGCAGTTGGGCCCACCACACTCCTGGGATGCAAGAGGTAAGAGTCCCGACCAGCGACATAGCCTGCCGTAAGGACATGCTTGGGCAACTCCTTACGGAAGAGAGAAGGGACAAGATCCTGGCGACCTTGTCCTCTGGCAGGTGGCACAACTGTCTGGTAGAGTCCAAGACGAGACCCAGGAAGACTTGACACTGGAGAGGCTGGAGTCTGGACTTCTGCTGATTCACCACCCACCCCAGGCTTTCCAGGATGGTGATGACCCTGGTCACGTGAGCCGCACATAGAGACTCCGACTGACTCACTATCAGGAGGTCGTCCAGATACGGAATTATCAATATGTCCTGTTCCCTGACATGTGCCATGACCTCCGCGAGGACTTTGGTGAAGATCCGTGGGGCCATGGAAAGCCCGAATGGCAGCGCTGCGAATTGGAAGTGTCTCAGCCTCCCGGAGACGTGTAGTGCGAACCTGAGAAACCGCCGGTGAGACGGAAAAATAGGGATGTGATAATAGGCGTCCTTTAAGTCGAGGACCGCCATAAAACACTCTGGATACAACAGCCTGACAGTTGACTTCATGGTCTCCATTTTGAAGGCTCTCTGCACCAGATGCAAATTCAAGTTCCTCAGGTTGAAGATGGTGCGGAAGGTGGAGTCCGGCTTCCGAACCAGAAAGAGAGTGGAGTAAAAGCCGTCCCCTTCTTGTTCTATGGGGACCTCCTGAACGACTTTCCTCGAGAGGAGAGTTAGCACTTCCACTTCCAAGGCCATCTGCCGCTCTGGGGACCGCAAGGAGGTTATCATGAGAGACCCCCGAGGGGGTGAACGGAAGTCCAATTTTAACCCTTCCTCCACAATCTGAAGGAGCCACCTGTTGGAGGAGATTGCCTGCCATGCATGGAGGAAGAGGGACAGCCGACCCCCTACCTGATGATAGGCGTCATTGAGAGGGCTTGGGCTTATTATCGGAGTGCTTGCCAAAGAGAAAGCCCGAGGTAGTCTTTCTACGGTCCTTCCACTGATCTTGCGGTTTTTGAGACTTCTTTGCGAAAAATTGACGTCTCCGAAAGGGCCGGCTGCGAGAGGACGCCACCGGAAAAACTGGAAACCCCTGTTTCTTATCGGATGCCTTAGTGAGGAGGTCGTCCAGGCCAGAGCCAAAAAGATAGGCACCTTCACAAGGCATGCTGCATAGTCGCCCCTTGGATTGGACATCACCCTTCCAAGTTTTCAGCCAGAGGGCCCGACGCGCGGAATTGGAAAGCGCCGCCGACCTGGCAAATAGTCTTAAAGAATCAACCGAGGCATCAGCCATAAAGGCAGCAGCACTCTGTATTAAGGGCAAGGACGAGATAATATCTTTCCTAGGAGTGTCATTGCGCAACTGGTCTTCTAACTGCTGAAGCCACACCATTAAAGACCGGGCAACACAGGCGCTGGTCACGGCCGGGCGCAAGCCACCTGCCGTAGACTCCCATGTCCCTCTCAGAAAACCATCAGCCTTCCTATCCAGCTGATCCTTAAGGGACCCCAAGTCCTCAAACGGCAAGGTAGTGGAACGAGACGCCTTGGCAATAGCGACATCAATTTTTGGGGTTCTATCCCAAGAGGTAGATGCTTCCTCATCCACGGGGTACTTCCTTTTAAGGGAAGAGCTAAGATTCAACCTTTTGTCCACTTTTTTCCACTGGTCAGTAATGAGACTTTGAACCTTCTGGGGAATGGGAAACCCCTTACGCTTCCTGGAATCCAAGCCCCCAAACATGACATCCTGGGTAGATTCGGGCCCCCTGGGGTCCACTATACCCATGGTCGAACGTACTGCCTTCACCAAAGGTCCGACGTCTGCTGTAGGGAAACAAGGGCGACCACCTTCATCGGAAGAGGAAGAGGAGCCAGAATCGGAGGGGGAGGATCCCGAGGATCCCGACGACCGAGAGCCCTGAGCCGAACCCGCCGAGGTATCGGGAGTAGACAGCTTATGATGACGGGACTTCTTGCGCCTCTTGCCCCCCTTAAGGGATTTAAGGGACTCCTGTACTTCCGCTCTGATAATGGAACGTAATTCAGATGAGAACCCCGGCCCCTCTTTGAGTAGGGTCTGTTGGATACAGCCTGCACACAGGGCCTTGGTGTAATCCGAAGACAGGGAGGATTGGCATATGGCACATTCCTTGTGACGCTGCTTGGAGGCACATTTTTTCGGTACCTAACAAGAGAGGGGACACGGAAACGGGGACTTAGAAACATGGAAGACCACGAAGTCCACTCACCCCCACGACTCCAGGCAATACCGGATCAGGAGGCGGATTCTTATCTCCCTTGGACCTCTTGGGACCCACCGACCGAACGCTGCCCGGACTGGATACAGCCTTCCGGGAACGATCCGCAGAGCCGCATTCCGAGCCCCGCTGTGGCGACTCCTTGCGCTGCTCCTTGCTGCGGGGTGAATCTCCTGCCATAATGGTAACAATGGAGGAGAAAAAACTCACCAGTCCCAAGCGCCGGTCACATTTGTCTCGTTACATGGGCGCCGCCATCTTGGATCCTAGTGCGCATGCGCACACCAGTCACTTCCTGGTCGCATTGCGCACGTCACCCTGGAATCGCGTCACTTCCGGTCGGAGCTCCAGCTTCACTCCAGCGTGCTGCACAGCAGGGACAAGCCTTCCAGCGGCCGCCGTGAGTGCGCACATCCCTGGAGCGACGCCGGGCCGAGCTCCCGCTCCAGGCCCGCGCCTCACCGCCGCAGAGGTCTGAGACCGAGGGGGGGTGCATCCAGGCCCGAGCACCGGCTTCAGGTAAGTACCAGGCTTCCACACCGGGTCGGACCTGGGACAGCAATGGGTTGTCCATACCAGGACAGGAAACCAAACTGATGTGGAGGAGAGGTACCGCCTTTTTATCAGTGGGTTTCCTGTCCTGATGTGGGCGGAACCTATCTCTCATGTGGTGCTGTCATGGGCGGCAGGGAAAAAATAAACTCCAGACAAAAAAACTGCAATGTGCGCACAGCAAATCTGACTTCTCATAGACTTTGCAGGAAAGTCAAAAGTGAGAACTTTCTGACATCAAAACTGCACCAAAAAAGTGACAAAAACTGCAGCGTGCACTTGAGGCCTAAAGGGCCTATCGATTATTTAGAAAAAAGCAGACTGATTAGGATATGTGTGCACGCTGCAGATTTGGTGCAGAAATTTTCTGCACCAAAAAAAAACGCGCCTTGTGGCAGAAAAACACAAAAAAACGCATTTGTTTTTGGTACGTTTTTTGTGACATACGTTTTGTTAGTGAAGTCATTGGCTGAAAGGGCTGAAAACCGCAAGAAAAATATGCACCAATTGACATGCTTCTTATTTCTGCACCCAAAACTGCAAGGAAAAAAGAAGCAACGTGCGCACAGCACTTCAGAATTTTCATTGACTTTGCTGGGATAAGAATAGACATGCAGAATTGGGCAACAATCTGCTCAATAAACTGTACCAAATCTGCATGAAAAAAGTCAGCGCAAGCACTCACGGCTATGTGCCAACGTAGCAGATTTTTTTCAGCACAAAAAAGCATGTTTTGGCAGGAAAAAAGTATGTTTTTTCATGCTTTTTTCATGCTTCTTACCTATTGAAATAGGGAAAACACAGGAAAAACCGCAGAATTAATTGACATGCTGCTTCTTCTTGCAACAAAAACTGCAAGGAAAAAAGAAGCAATGTGTGCACAGCAAGTCAGGATTCTCATAGACTTTGCTGGGATGCTTTTTCCTTGCTTTTATTGATTAAAAGAAGCAAGGAAAAAAGCAACATGGGCACATATCCAAGTTTGTAGAGATCACTTTCCTCATTATCTCCACCATGGAGTTCTTCATCGCTTATATAATGATGTCCTTTAGCACAATTTTGATCTGTCGCTGCCTTTTCCAGGAAAGTAGCCATCGTAAATCGTTTTTCTATAGTTCTTAACTAGCAATTAACCGTGCAAAGGTACAAGAATACAGGACTCTGTATGTTTGGTTAATAAATGATTTTAAACCACCATACCATATCTGCAATGGGTGAAGTATTTTATGACCCTGTTTCTATTGACTTTTTACAGGAAATTAATTCACAGACTTTATCAGCTCTCTAATTCCTAACTACCTCACCAAAAACACTTCAAGGTACAAGTATCTAGTGAGTTATGTTGAGCAAGAAATCCTTAACCTGCTTTTTAGGTGAGGATTATTACTTGAGCTGGCCATACACAAGATAGCTGTCGTCTGATTATTTGCTTGTCGACAGTTGAGACAGTTTGATGATTCCTTGATGTCCTGATGAAGGAGACTCTTGATCTCTGAAACACGTTGACCTGACCTGTATTATGAATAAAGAATTGGAATAATCAACATCTACCCTCTAGTGATAAGTGCAGGATACACCCAATTGTCCCTCATCTGTATATTCAATATGTATGTAGCAGAGCTGGAATCGTTGTGGGACCTCGTGTGTATTATGTCAGAACTGGTCTTTTGGGGGTTAATAAAGGGGAGAAAGAGGGTGTTTTTTGTATTTTGTTTCAAATAAGGGAATTTTTTCTGTGTTTTATTTCTTTTCACTTAATTAGTAATGGCGGTCTCATAGATGCCTCCCATTACTAATCTAGGGTTTAGTGGCAGCTGTGAGCTGTCATTATCCCCTTATTACCCCTATTGACACCACACCAGGGTAATTGGGATAAGCTAGGTAAAGTTCTGGGATTGTGGCATCTAATGGATACAACAATCGTGGGCAGCTGCAAGCTGCTATTTTTTGGCTGGGGGAGCAATAACCATGGGTCTCCCCAGCCTGAGAATACCAGCCCCAGCTGTCAGCTTTATCATGGCTATGTATCAAAATTGGAGGATTAATTGCTGTTTTTTTTTAAATTATTTATTTAAATAATTTAAAAAAATCCGCATGCACTTACTTTGATACAAAGCTAAGATAAACACAAGGACAGGAGCTGCAGCCTGTAGCCATATGTTTTATCTGTGCTGGGCATCATAAAATGGGGGACCCTACGCTAATGTTTTAATTTATTTATTGTTTCACGATAGGTACGCACATAGTGTCTGTGATTGCAAGCAGTGAGTCATGCTGCCACACAGGGATGGGACGCTGTCTCACTGCAACCAATCACAGACGCCAAGACTGGCGGTGGGTGGGAGAAGCAGCGCATATGCATGAGGTTAATGAGTGGCCCAGGAAGTAGCATTACAGCCGCACAAGAGACTGGTAAGTATAATGTGTTTGCTCTAATTCCCCTATCCTTTCTATCACTATTTAATTTTTTTTCACAGATAGCACTTGGACTGAAAATATGGCCGTGTGAATAAGTAAGGTAACCGCTCTTTTCTGATACTTTTGTAAAGGTAGCTGCCAGAACAAAACAGAAAAATGATAATATTCCTGTACGAAAAGCGTAATAATCAACTAATGCAGTATAAAGGAAATTAAATTGTAATGTTATTGAAGGGAGTGCTCTGCAGTTTAGATGGATTTTTATTATGTCTTGCATCACATTGTCCTGCCTCGTCTGAGTCGATGGTGCTAAATAAAATGACTATTACCTTCTCACCACCACAGCTGGCCAGAGATTGATAACAGAAAAGAGATCACTTGAGAAATAAAACCTAAGTCCACCATGAAAACATACAAGAAGGTATTGCATGTTTTTATCGTGGGAAACCACTTTATTTCTTTGTTACAGAAATGTAATTGTCTGGTGAGTTCACTTGAAGGTCACATCTGAAGTTCACATGCCGCCCCGAAGAACAGGCATCACTTTGTACCTTTAACAGTCAGTGTTGGTGAAGGCTGCGATGACTGAGTGGGGAAGGGATCACATAGTTTGGATTCTGTAGACCAAAATGTCTTAGACGCACTAACTATAAGCGCTGCTTTTTTTTTTCAAGATATGGAGCAAATGAGAGACGATTGTTAGCTGACGTGAAAAGGGGCATCCACAAAACAAAATTAGGATTTACTATTTTTTCTATATTTTTTTACAACTAAAGTTTAAAGGGGTTGTCTGGCCTTATAAGGCTAGGTTCACATTTCCGTTGTTTTGCATCAGTCACATGCGTTGCTTGACGCTTGTGACTGATGCATTGTACAACGGGTGACAAGAATTGGAATTCATTGTCACGAGAAAGCGGATTTCATTGTAAAACGAATGATCGTTCACAATAGCCTTCTGTGAACAATCAGCTGATCGGCGGGCTATTGTGAACGATCAGCTGATCACTCTCATAAACCGGCCGCCAGCTTTTGAGAGCGATCAGTTGATCTCCCGGCCGCCGGCTTTTGAGAGCGACTGCGCTCTCAAAAGCCGGCGGCCCGGAGATCAGCTGATCGCTCTCATAAGCCGGCGGCCGGCTTTTGAGGGCGATCAGCTGATCGCCTGGTGGCCGGCTTCTGTGAGCGATCAGCTGATCTCCTGGCTGGGAAATCAGCTGATCGCTCACAGAAGTCGGCCGCCGGGCGATCAGCTGATCGTTCGGCCGCCGAGAGAGAGCATGCGCAGCGAAATCAAAAGCATTCCGCTGCTCATAAAACATTACATGATGCATTCCTGCTGCCCGACGGTCAGTCGTTCCACAACTGATCAGTCGGGCGGCGGATGCAACGCAAGGGCATCAGTCACTATCCGCCGCTCATACAAGTCTATAGGAAACAATGGAATCCGCCAAACGGATTGCGTTGTTTATCAGAGCGGCGGATTGTGACTGATAATAAACAACGGAAATGTGAACCTTGCCTTATACTTGCGATAGGTCATCAATATAAGACCAACGGGGGTCTGACACCTGGCACCCCCACAGATCTGTTGAATAGAAGGGTACAGAGAATCATTACCTC
The DNA here is from genome assembly GCF_048569485.1 of Anomaloglossus baeobatrachus. Lineage (NCBI taxonomy): Eukaryota > Metazoa > Chordata > Amphibia > Anura > Aromobatidae > Anomaloglossus > Anomaloglossus baeobatrachus. Next base: position 77,105,700 of record NC_134357.1, read on the forward strand.
TGATACACAGTCTGCCATTGGAAAGAACTAACATCAATGTCACCTGGGCTTTGATTTTGTACAACACATAAACAATGGCAAGTGCTGACTATCAAAGTCAAAGCATTGGTCCTCAACCTTCTGGGGAATGAGCAGGTGTGTGGGGGGTTTTAGGAGCTTCCTCTGTTAGCTCATTTATTTTTAAAACTTTGTGCAACCCATCTAAAAAGTAGCGGTCACTTGAGATGAGCGAGTGTACTCGCCACTGCTCAATACTCGATAGAGTTATCAGGGTGCTCAGACGTGCAGTGTTTGGCCGGGTGCTCAGATGTGCCGTCCATGAAACAAGAACCCAAAGAGTTGGCTCCCTTCACTGAATGATGGGAACTGGAACCCCAGTGCGAGCCTTTTGCAGTGTCTGAATGTCACTGCCAGGGGATAAAAAATTCAGATCCAACATAGGAAAAAAGAAAAAAGCAGCAAATCACCAGGGCATGAGATCAAGTCTTATTTATTGTGCAAACACGGGTGACATGTAATGCAGGGAGAGGGAGCCGAAGCCTCGGACAACGGTGACCGCTTTGTGCTAGTGTGACGCTTCTACAGGTCCTCGAATAAAAAACATTTTTGGATGTAATGTGTCAAGAAAAAAAAAAACCCTGCCCTCCCTCCCCTGGAAATGCTTTCTTTATGAGTGCGCTCACACGAGCGTATGAATCGGAAGAGTGCAATGCAAGAAAATTGGTCAGGGGACCAATGAGGCAGAACAGTTGGTCAGCTTTTATCGCATCCAGGTTCTGGATGTGAGAAAAGTCGCAACATGCTGCGATTGTATCCAGAAAAAGTCCGATGCTCGTCAATACAAGTCAGTGGGTGCGAAAAATGGACGTCACACGGACAGCACATGTGCCATCCTAGTGACGTCCGTTTTTATGGATGCAACTTTATCATGTCGTACAGAACACTGTAAATGCTCCTGTACAGGACTATAAATGACTAATAGCTGCTGAGAAAAAAACGGATTGCACACGAACAGTACACTGAGAGCACACGGATGACAAGTGAGAAAAAAATCGTCCTACTTTCCTGGACGAGAATAGGACCGTTTTTACATATGTTTGTGTGAGTACAGCCTATGGCTGAGTCTATATGAGCAGAGAGCCAAACTGCTCAATCATTGACTTCCATAATACTCTTTAGTTGAGCTGAGCCCTCAGAGCGGCTGATCTGCTTGACTTGAGTAAGGCTATGTGCGCACGTTGCATTTTTTCATGTGTTTACGCAGCGTTTTAAACTGCAGCGTAAACGCATGAATTTAGCAAAATCCATGCGCACGTTGCTTTTTAAAACGCAGCGTTTTGCATGCCAAATTTTTGACAGAATCGATACGTTTTAAAAAGCAACATGTCTCTTCTTTTGTGCGTTTTGGATGCTTTTCCCACTCTGTCTATGGCAGAGCAAGCATCCAGAACGCATCAATTCTGCATCCATTCTGCATTTAAACTACATCCAAACGCAGCTTGTCGGCTGCGTTTTGAAACACACATGCAGTGACAAAACGCTGCAGAATATTTGTCACCGCAGAACGCAACGTGCGCACATAGCCTTGCGAACACCCAAGAATTTTAGTTCTCACCCATCACTACAGTACTAGAAGTCACCAAATCAAAAGTGGGCAGCTTTTGCTCTTATTTAATTCCCGTTGCATCCATCTCTGAGTATTCAGTTTTTGTTTGGTTGCTGTTGTTTATTTTTAATCATTAATTTCAGATTAATACAGTTGCAGATATAAAGGACTTTTATGTGACATATATATATATATATATATATATATATATATATATACTAGAAGGTGGCCCGATTCTACGCATCGGGTATTCTAGAATTTACGTATTGTGTAGTTAATGTATGATTTTTGTTATATGTATATATATAGATATAGATGTTGTGTGTAGTTACCAAGTGTTTGTGTAGGGCGCTGTACATGTTCTGGGTGTTGTCTGGGTGTGGTGGAGGGTGAGAGCGGTGTTGTATGTGTGTTGCGTTGTTTGTAGAGCACTGTGTGTCTGTAGCGTTGTGTGTGTGTGTGTGTGTGTTGCGCGGTTTGTGTAGGTGTGGTGTGTTTTTGGGGGAGGTATGTTTTGTGCAATGTGTGTGTGTGTTGCGTGGTATGTGCGTATATTTATGTATGCCGCGGTGTTTGTGTGTTGGGTGTTGTGTGTGTGCAGCGTTTTCTGTGTGTGTGGGTGTCTGTGTAGGGCGGTGTTTATGGTTCCCAGTGTGTGTGTGGTGTGTTGTGTGTGTGTGTGTGTGTGTGTGTGTGTTGGGGGGAGGTGTGCACCTCCCATCGTGCTCCATCCCCCATGCTGCGCACCCCCCATCGTGCTCCATCCCCCATGCTGCGCACCCCCCATCGTGCTCCATCCGCCATGCTGCGCACTTCCAAACGTGCTCCATCCGCCATGCTGCGCACTCCCAAACGTGCTCCATCCGCCATGCTGCGCACTCCCAAACGTGGTCCATCCGCCATGCTGCGCACTCCCAAACGTGGTCCATCCGCCATGCTGCGCACTCCCAAACGTGCTCCATCCGCCATGCTGCGCACTCCCAAACATGCTCCATCCGCCATGCTGCGCACTCCCAAACGTGGTCCATCCGCCATGCTGCGCACTCCCAAACATGCTCCATCCCCCATGCTGCGCACTCCCCATCGTGCTCCATCCCCCATGCTGCACCAGCATCAGCCTCTCTGCCCCCAGCATCAGCCTATCTCCTCCCAGCATCAGCCTCTCTCCTCCCAGCATCAGCCTCTCTCCTCCCAGCATCAGCCTCTCTGTCCCCAGCATCAGCCTCTCTCCTCCCAGCCTCAGCTTCCCCCAGCCTCAGCCTCTCTTCTCTCAGCCTCCCCCCTCCCAGCCTCCCCAGCATCAGCCTCTCTCCTCCCAGCCTCCCCCTCCCAGCCTCCCCCAGCATCAGCCTCCCCCAGCATCTGCCTCTCTCCTTCCAGCCTCCCCCAGCATCAGCCTCCCCCAGCATCAGCCTCTCTCCTCCCAGCCTCCCTCCTCCCAGCCTTCCCCAGGATCAGCCTCTCTCTTCCCAGCCTCCCTCTTCCCCAGCATCAGCCTCCACCTCCCAGCCTCCCTCAGCATCAGCCTCCCCCAGCATCAGCCTCTCTCCTTCCAGCCAACCCCAGCATCAGCCTCCCCCAGCATCAGCCTCTCTCCTCCCAGCCTCCCTCCTCCCAGCCTTCCCCAGGATCAGCCTCTCTCCTCCCAGCCTCCCTCCTCCCAGCCTCCCCCAGCATCAGCCTCCCCCTCCCAGCCTCCCCCAGCATCAGCCTCCCCCAGCATCAGCCTCTCTCCTTCCAGCCTCTCCCAGCATCAGCCTCCCCCAGCATCAGCCTCCCAGCCTCCCCCAGCATCAGCCTCTCTCCTCCCAGCCTCCCCCAGCATCAGCCTCTCTCCTCCCAGCCTCCTCCAGCATCAGCCTCTCTCCTCCCAGCCTCCCCTAGCATCAGCCTCCCCCTCCCAGCCTCCCCCAGCATCAGCCTCCCCCAGCATCAGCCTCTCTCCTTCCAGCCTCCCCCAGCATCAGCCTCCCCCAGCATTAGCCTCTCTCCTCCCAGCCTCCCCCAGCATCAGCCTCCCCCTCCCAGCCTCCCCCAGCATTAGCCTCCCCCAGCATCAGCCTCTCTCCTTCCAGCCTCCCCCAGCATCAGCCTCCCCCAGCATCAGCCTCTCTTATCCCAGCCACCCCCAGCATCAGCCTCCCCCAGCATCAGCCTCTCTCCTGCCAGCCTCCCCCAGCATCAGCCTCCCCCAGCATCAGCCTCTCTCCTTCCAGCCTCCCCCAGCATCAGCCTCCCCCAGCATCAGCCTCTCTCATCCCAGCCACCCCCAGCATCAGCCTGCCCCAGCATCAGCCTCTCTCGTCCCAGCCTCCCCCAGCATCAGCCTCCCCCAGCATCAGCCTACACCCTCCCAGCCTCCCCCAGCATCAGCCTCCCCTAGCATCAGCCTACACCCTCCCAGCCTCCCCCAACATAAGCCTCCCCCTCCCAGCCTTCCCCAGCATCAGCCTCTCTCCTCCCAGTCTCCTCCAGCACGCCGTGCTCCTTTGCCAACTCACAGATCCGATCGCATACTCACACACACACCCACCCACCCACCCAATCGCATACACTCACACCCACCCGATCGCATACACTCACACACACCCGATCGCATACACTCACACACACCCGATCGCATACACTCACACACACCCGATCGCATACACTCACACACACCCGATCGCATACACTCACACACACCCGATCGCATACACTCACACACACACACATTGACGATATTGCACATACGCGCTCACTCACAACATCCGGAGATACCACATGCTTCTGGCCATGTGATCCTCCGGCAGGTCCTGGAAGCTCACAGCACAGAATCGCGGCCGAGAAGCAATCGATATCTCCGGATGCTGTGAGTGTGTGGATGCGATGTGATGTGTGTGTGAGGTGTGTGTGAGAGTGAGTGTGATCTGATGTGTGTGTTGTTATGTGTGTGTTGTTATGTGTGTGCATGTTCCGCCGCTGCAGGACCTTGATGCGCTGGTAACTATGCTACCATGGTTACCAGCGCATCCCGTCCCCCACTCGCACAGGAGCCCACACCAGCATACGGCGGCAAACCCCAGCAATGCGAGGGTTTGTGTCGGCTGGGTTGGCGGCGTATGCTGATGTGGGCTCCCGGGGGTACAGTACTCACCTGGGAGTCGTGTCTTCGTGTCAGTTCGGGGGATGCGTGCAGGGGGCGGGGCCAGAGCGAGCGTGCATTGCGTGAGAGGGGGCGGGGTATGGCCGAGTTGCCAATACGTGCAGGGTGCCGGGGCGAGAGGCCAATCCGTGTGGGGGCGGAGCCTGTGCGAGCGGCCGGCCAATCCGTGTGGGGGGGAGCCAGGGCGAGCGACCAATCCGTGCGGGGGGGCGGGGCCATGGCGAGGCCAGCGGCCAATCCGCTTTGTGTCACCGTAAGGACACAATTTTGGAGCAAGACAGACAGACAGACAGAATAAGGCAATTATATATATATATATATATATATATATATATATATATATATATATAAATAATATACTATACAGTATATACAGCTCTGGCAAAAATTAAGAGGCCACAGCACAGTTTTATAAAAATCAGCTTTTCTACATGTCATTTCCAGTGTCAGTTGAATTCCAACCAGACCACGCCTCATTTTACTGACCAGGACTAGTATAAGGTCACCCGAAGGCATTGTGAAAGACTAGTGGAAGCATGCCAAGACGCATGAAAGCTGGTTATTCTACAAAATATTGATTTCTGAACTCTTCCTGAGGTAAAACATTATTAGTATTGTTGTTTCTAAATGATTATAACTTGTTTTCTTTGCATTTTTTGAGGTCTGAAAGCAATGCATTGTTTTGTTATTTTGTTATTTTGACCATTTCTCATTTTCAGAAAATAAATACAAAATGTATTGATTGGAAATTCGGAGACGTAGTTTATAGAATAAAAAAACAATTTATATTTTACTCAAAAATATACCTATAAAGGGAAAGAAAAATAAATAAATGAGCTATGAGTGTAATGTAACCCCATTTCTCCAGGATCTTCATAGTCATTCCCTTTTATAGCTAATTGAATTATTGACTCACAATTCATACTGTAAATCCTTCTAGTATGTTTTTGGGGGAGACTTTGCCATTGAAGGACCAAAAATATCAGATTGGTGAGGGTCTGACTTCCAACACTCCCATTTTAACTGATCAAAGGGGCAACATGTATTATTTCCATTAAATTCGATAGGTTTCTTTGCTCTGTTTTTTTTAACACTGACCGCACAATTATGAGAACTTCTGTCATCTTTGTAACTGAGAATTTGCGATCTCCCTCCATTCACATATTTACTTTTCCATGCCCCAATATTGCTTCACTAAGACACGCAGAAATTATTTACTGTCATTTTTTGTTTAATACATTTTTTTTCCTTCTTATTATAGTTTTTTTTCCCAATTTCTTAGCCTTTCAAGATACAATCTCACATTATGGGTAGGTTTAAGTAGAATTGTTTTGAGGCAGATAAATCCATTGTGGTTTTCAAGACAATTTCATGCCAAGGTTTTAAAAAAGAGATGCAATTGGGGGTCAGGAGGTTGTCACGGGTGGTCCTGCCCGGCTTCATGACCCCGAGGTGTCTATGAAGGGATGGAGGATAGGATGATGAGCATGAAGGGGTTGAAGATGTTGGGAGTTGTTGTCTCGTGACGCCACCTGTGGTGTGCGGCCAGGAATTAGCCGCCGCTGCAGATGCTGTCCTCTGGGGTGGATGGTGTCGCAGCCACGATGGTTCAGCTCCCCACAGGTAGAGCTAAGCCCCAGGGAGGATGATGTGGTGATAGTGACCGTTGGCGCCGGAGCGCGAGGCGATGGCGCCGGTAATGAAGGGCTGACTCAGTAGTTGCGGTTCAAGGTTTTTACTCACTGTCCGGTTGTCACCCTTGGAGTGCTGGTCTTTGCTGTGATGGGCCCCAACCGATCCCGGATAATTCGGAAGTCACCGTCAATGTTGTGGACTGTGGGCCCTTCCTTGTTGTGCTCTCTGTGTGGATCCCTGTGACCTGAAGTGCTTGGGGACCCCTGTTCGGTGTTAAAGTGTCTGTCCTGTCTGCAGGCAGTGCGAGTCCGTTTGAAATCTCCCTGTCCGTCGGAATCTGGTGGCGCAACTTGAAATATACACCACCCTAGGGCTCTGTACCCTGAACTGCGCTGATCCCGAGGGAGCAACTAAACTCTTCCCTCAGCGACCTTGCTTCCTTCCCCAACCAGAGTCAGTGCACGACGCCTTTGTGTAAGTGACCTCCTCCCTCTCCCCCAGTGGCTGCTCCTCCCATTCCTGGGTTCCTGTCACTAGTGGGTGGCTGCCCCAGTGTTTGGTGGCAACCTTAAGACCTGACCCTAACCCGGTCCCCACTGGGGAGGGTAACCTGCTGTGTATTTATGGAATGTTTGGATGTGGAACCGGCACTGACCTTCTCAATAACTGGGATGAGTACCGCACCTTAAGTGAGGTGCAGTACCCTGTGGCGACTGAAGCCTAAGGGGCGCCACAAGTGCAGTGCGATGTTTCACATGATACCCTAGTCTTGTATGGGGGTGCGTGAGCCGAGATTCGCTGCAAACCGCAGCATGCTGTGATTGCACCGAGAGCACGATTCGTGCCAAAAAATAAAAGGAAAGAGGAAACTTCCTCATTGATTAACACTGGTACGAGTGCAATCCGATGTTTTATCGGATCACACTCGCAGCAAAGAATCACAAGTGAAAATGAGCCATTAAAGTCTCTGTTTGGTACGAACACTGGCCACTGAATCTCTGGTTCGCTCAACTCTACCCATTGAAATCAATATGAAAACTATTTGGAAAAATTTCTATGTGGATTTTGAAGTTAAAAAATAAAATTTTGAAGTATAAAAATAGAAAAAAAAAATATGGCGTAAATCAAAAATTTAGATCTTTAAGATGATAATTCTGTAATTATTTTTGACAATTTTCATATATCAGAAAAGACCAGTAAGTAACTATGCATAAAGGCAGCTCATTGCAAATAGAAACGCAGTAGTCCTGTCCGAAGTGTCCTGCTTTCTAGCAAAATCCTAGATCCTTTAGCCAAGGGAAAATACTTGACATTTTGAAATTGTAACCCTCAGCATCTGCTTCATTTACTGGAACAGCTAGCAGTTAATTATAAATGTGCATAATACTAGTGTCTGGTTTACATTAAACCACCAGTTGTTACTGACACCATCAGCAGATGCTTAACTTTGACTCTGTGAAGTCTTGTTGCTGTAACTGTAAGAAATATTCGTCTTAAGTTTAAGCCTAAAGATCACATGAAATAGTTTATTATCTTAGGTACTGTTTTTCTTTATGGAGACTGTGGATCTGGAATAGGGAGACTTTCTCCAGGAAGAAAAGATATGTAAATTAGCTTCCTGCCAAGAAGCCTTAAGCTGGCTCTCTAGCACCACCTATTGGAGGTAACCGCTCTATACATCAATGTACAACAAGAGGTGACACTAGAGAGCCCGATTTTTCTCTTTTTAGATAAAAAACTAATTTACATTAAATGTTTATTTTTGGAATAGATATTATTAAAGGTCCCGTTCTTAATATGTGGTTGCAATAAATCATTTCTAACTTAGTGAAGTAAAGAAAATAACATTCTTGAACTGCTGTGTATGTGTCACAGCCCTGACTTACGGAGTGACTGCAGTGTGCGATCTTCTGCTGCGCCCTCCTATGGAGCCAGTGTCTGCTTGTGCGCCGCACGGAACAGCCTGCCAGTGTTTCAGGTACCTTTCTGTGACACTATGACAGGCTGTTTCCCTATACCGGGTCACTCGCTGGTTAGGAGAAGGGCTTACTCACTTGCTTCGTATTCCGGATGATTGCCATTCTTTATTAGGGAGCGATCTTGGCCGGAGCGACGCCAGTCATATTTCCTGGTTAGTTAAAGTAGGTGCCTGGCTCCTGGTTTGTTTGGTTTATTGATCTTGGTACTCAACCCTGGACTGTCCCCTGACTTCCCTCTGCCTGCTCCCCTGACCCTGCAAGACCGTCTGGCTTCTGACCTCTTATTCTCTCCTGACTACGGCTCTGCCTGCCCCTTGTGTCCTTTGCTTGCTCTTCGGTTACCCGACCCCACAGCCTGTATCCTCGTTCTTGTCTGCTCCCTGTGTTTTGTTGCATTCTCCCGAGACTGACCTCGGCTTGTCTGACTTCCGCGCTCCTCTTACAGCACACACATGCTCCTAGTGCCACCTAGTTGCTACTCCATGCTACACACTTAGTGACTTGCATCTCACTTCTCTCTGTGAGCGACGTAACAGTATGTAGGTAAATATGTATTAGGCCCTGTGCATTTGTTTTTTTTTAATGCAGTTTTGGAAGCGTTTTTTGAGACATCCACACCAAAATCTGCATGTCTATTCTGAAGCCAGGAAAGTCTATGAGATTTCTGAAGAATTGTGTGCACGTTGCTTTTTTTCCTTGTAAATCTGGCGCAGAAAAAAAATCTGCAGCATGTCAATTGTTGGGCGTTTTTTTACAACGTAATTTTTAGCCCTTCCTTGACTAAAAAGAAACAGAATAAAAAAAAGAAAAAAAATGCACCAAAAACGCATGCGATTTTTGGTGTGTTTTTCTGCCAGAAGGTGCAGATTTCATGCAGAAAATGTCTGCACCAAATCTGCAGCGTGTGAACATACTCTTCTCATGTTTAAATATCCACATAGTGACCGACTCTACTGCCTTACATGCGATCATGAGTCCTTATCTAACTATGTTCTGCCCCAGCAGCAGTCGAACTGCTCGGATCCGGGATTGCTGTGGCTCGAGGGTCTCCGGACCCGGGGGCATGCGGCCACTCAAATGTAACCAGGTATTTACAGGGGATAAATGTTCGTGACACCACCTGCGGGTTGCGGTAAGGGGAGTACTGCCGATTCCGATGGGAGTACCGGGGCAAATGGTGTTGGGGCAGCAAGGTGTCAGTCCCTCCACAGGTAGGGAAGGCCCTGGATGGTGGAGGGAGGAGGTTTGGTAATCGGGTGGCTTGGCCTTGGGAAGCAGGATGCAGGGGTCAAGTTACTCACTGCGGTAGTCTTGGTGCTGGATTAGGAGGAATAAGTGTTTAGCCCCATTACCTTCAGGTCGCCTCAGGGTCTTCAGGGACTTCACGTGCTGGGAATCTTCTGACAACAGGCAGGTCAGGTTAACTTCAATTGGAATCGGGACGCCACTCTCGGTAATTGCGGTCAGGGGGTGACCGCCACTGCAGTTTAGGGAGCACCTGGGGCTGATGGTAAATGCAGTCAGTTGTTGTAGCCTCCCGAGAGTGAGGCTGGCCCCAGGGCCCAGTGTAAGTGTGTAGTACTACAGGTCGCAGAAGAACTCACACACAAACAGCAATGTCTTTCAGGGTTTTTACTCACTTTCAGATGGTAGCTGTGAGTCAACCCGGGCGATGCTATGATGAACCAGGTGGAACCAGGTATCCCTTCGGCTGATGTAGGGGTTACTGCTGACTCGCCTTCCTAGCCCTTCTTGTTTGGGGTGACTCCTACTTGTAGTACTGCGGGGATCACCCAGGGAAGTGGCAACTGCCGTTCTCCCCTTTCTGGCCCGTTTGTTGGCAGCGTGGACCAAGGTTACGATGGCTCCAGGCTCAATCTCCTTATGGGCCCCCTCGTTGCTGCTGATGCTGCGGACTCTGTGTGGTTCGGTGAGGTACATCCAGTACCCTCACCAGCAGGTTTAGAAGGCCGAGTACATGGGTTCCTGCTCTAGGGACCTGTTTCCCCGTGCGGGCTTGGTCTACCGGTAGTACCCTTACTCAGCCACCTCTTCACTAGGTGGATTTCAGGCGGCACCACTGGGTAGCCTCTCTCCCCTGTCAGCAGCCACTACAGGTGCAGGATCTGGCAGTGTCCTGCTCCTCTGCTCTACACTCTAGACGTGGCTCCTCCACTCCTACTCCTTTGGCTGCCACTGCACACTCCGTAGCTTCCAGTCCCACTACCCACCACTAGCTGGGATGCGAGGGCTACGCCCCCTTCCTGGGTCCGCCCAGGGGTCCCCTCTAAGCTGTGTGTGTGTCCTGGTTACTAGTGTCTGTGTGTCCACACCCTAATCAGCCTTTAGGATTACCTGTTTGTACTGACCCAGGCGTGGGTGCAATACTCAGTGGCGCCTGACAAGGTCAGGGGCGCCACATAAGCAGACACTCACACAGATGGTAAACCAAATTCTCTAGGTACCGCAGTCTGTGTGGGGGAGCTCGTCCAGGTCCCGCTCCCAATAGTGTCACTTGGTGAGTCCAAAGTCCTGCCTCCCTGCACAAATTGATTGACCGTTGTGGCCCCTCGGCTTGAAGCTTTCGGGGCCCCGATACCCGTTTGTATGGCAGCTGTGCTCTTAATGGCTGGCACTTGGGATTTTAGTGGGTTGTGTGCTTTGGAGAACCCTATCCTCCGCGTTGTGCTGATGCCTTCAATCTCTGAGCTCTTGGGGAAAGTTCATAAAGAGACTATTCTCCACAGGTTAATTATCAAGGCGCCTGAAGCTCCTCCCTGATCTAGGGTCCTGTACCCCGCTGTGCTCGGTACCGGTAAGGTAATTGGGCTTTCTGGTGCCGACAGTCCTCCTAGACTACATCCGTCACATACCTGTCCAGTGTTCCTGATACTGGTCCCCGACTCCTGTGGTCCCGGACCACCGTCTGCGACCCAACCTGTCACCTCCCTGAGAGCTACAACTCCCCAGCTCCTCACTCTTTGAGGGCCAACTCTCAACTCCTTGTCTCCCCTCCCACCAGTCTGCCTGACCCCTAGGTGGGTGGCCCTGCTCCAACTTGACCAACCCACTGGTGTATCTGTACAGGTCATGGTGTGAGGTGTGGTTGGGATTTGTAGTGTGGATGTTAGTGACACCGCTGTTGGGAATCTGGAACCAGGATGCAGTTCCCTGTAGCACCCTGATGTATTCAGGGCCACTACAACTACACAGCCATATGAATGGTTCCTATTCCTGTGGTTTTATTTCTCACTTCAAAAACATACATTTTTTGGAAAATTATCTAATCCAAAAAAATATAAAATTAAATGATAAAAAGATCTGATCATATAATAAAAAACGTGTGTGTATGTGTCTGGCATAAAAAAATTCGTATATGCTCAGAGAAGGATTATAAAGGGTGTATATGACCTCATCCAAAAGATAAAAGATGATATTTATAAAAAATTTTAGGTCTAATTACTGTGATTGTCAGTCTTCACAAGTTAACAATGTAACTGGAAAGGTAGTGAGCATGTGCGACCACGTCTATATTCCTTGTTTATCTGAGTGGTGGTCGCACATGCTCACAGCAGCTCCATTCATTTAGGGCACTTTGGACTCCTGTTTCCTAAGTCAATGAGGACCTTGAAAATTATGATCGTACATTTATCATCCATCCTGATAACAGTTGTTTATGGAATAACCTACTTAATGGTACTAGTAAAATAGTAAAAAAAAACCTGCAGAAACTGTCCTTTCCCAACCACAGCACTCCTCTCCATACAGTGACTATAACTATACAGTGGTGTGAAAAAGTGTTTGCCCCTTTCCTGATTTCTTATTCTTTTGCATGTTTGTCACACTTAAATGACTTAAATAATAACTTTAAATATTAGACAAAAATAATACATGTAAACATAAAATGCAGTTTATAAATGAAGGTCTTTATTATCAAGAGAAAAATAAATCCAAACCTATAGGGCCGTGTGTGAAAAAATGATTACACCACCCCTTAAAAGCTGAGTTCATTTTCCCCAGCCACACCCAGGCCTGATTACTGCCACATCTATTCTCAATGAAGAAATCACTTAACCTCTTTAGAACATTGGACATACTGGGTATGTACCGCCCCTGCAGCAGTCGGACTGCTCGGACCCAGGGTCGCTGTGGCTCGAGGGTCTCCGGACCCGGGGGCTTGTGGCCACTCGAAAATGTAAGGGGGCTATTTACAGGGGATAAGTGTCCATGACGCCACCCGTGGTTCGCGGTAAGGGGAGTACCGCCGCTGCCGATGGGAGTACCCAGGGGAGATGGAGTGGGGAAGCCAGATGGTGTTCCCTCCACAGGTAGGGGAGGCCCCGGGACTCTGGAGATGAAGGTGGCGGGTAGCGTTGTGCAGGCTATGCGGGCAGGCAGAACGCAGGGTGTGCAGCGTACTCACTCAGGCAGCGCGGATGTTGGTGCAACTAATAAGCAGTCTCTGACACAGGAGTAAACCAAGTCTCTGGGTGCCGCTGCCACTCTGGGGAGCCCGTCCGGGAATCCGATCCCGCTGGTATTGCTTTAGTGGTCTGGAGCCTGCCCCCATGCACATGTATTTAGATGTTTGAGTGACCCCTCGGCCTTAAGCGGTCAGGGTCCCACTCCCTATATTTCAATAGTGGAGCTGTGCTCTCGATGACTGACACTTAGGATTTCAGTGGGCCGCATAAGCTGGAAAGCCCTATCCCCCTCGTTGTGTTGGTGCCTTCGATCTCTGAGCTCTTGGGGAAAGTTCATAAAGAGATTATCCTCCACAGGTGAATTACCAGGTTGCATAAAGCTACTCCCTGATCTAGGGTTCTGTACCCCGCCGTGCTCGGTACCGGTCCGGTTACTGGACTTTCCGGTGCCGACCATTCTCCAAAACTAAGTCTGGTCACCCTTCTCCAATACCCTGCGACCGGGTCCCAACTCCTCTGGTCCCAGATCACCGTCTGCGACCTAACCAAAGTCTCTCAGGGAGCTCCAACTCCCTCAGCTCCTCACTCTCTGAGGGTTACTACTGTTCTCCAGGGAGCTGCTATTCCCAGCTCTTCACTCTTTGGGAGCTATTGCTGAACTGACTATGTCCCTCCTACCACTCGGCCTGACCCTTTTCCAGCTAGACCAGCCACTGGTGTGCCTGACAGGGTGTGGTGTGAGATGTGGTTAGGATTTGAGTGCTGATGAAAGCAATACCAGTAGTTAGGATCCCAGAACCATGGAGAATGAGTTCTGTACCATAAGAGAAAGGGGTGCAGTTCCCTGTGACACCCTGATAGAGTCAGGGGCTGTCTTGCTAAATTCTACTAAAAAGGGGGCTGAAAGCCCGTACTTACGAAGCGCTCACTGATATCCTAATCAGGCACGAATACTAATATTCTTTATAGCAAGATACTATTTATTTTAATAGCACATGAATAGTTAATGGTACATAGGCATTTAGAATCTTATACAATAACAGAAATATGCATCAACATTACCGTTTGTTGTAGCAATCCTTTCACATCGGAGGGAACTCGATTTAATGATAAAGGAAACAACATCATGGCATCTTGCATCACAGGAACAGTGCGTACACTTCAATGTCCTGGAAGGTTTCCCTTAACATTAAGCGAGTCCGGTGTATTTTTATAGGAAAACTTTGTAGGTTGTGTTTAAATGGTCACCAGCATGTGACAGCTGAGTCATGTTCATGTAACTTGACCACAAACTGCTGTGGGCACCAGCAGCTTCCTGCACATTTCCTGCACATTTAGCCAGTTGTCAACTGGCCGACCACAGTTGACCATAGTGTTAGTGAAATATTGCAATGAGCCGTAAATTTCATATGCAAGCTTCCTTAAACCTGTCTTTAAGCCAACCACAAGTTTCCGGTAAGTGGAACTGTAAATGTGACTTCCTCATTATCTTGAAACTGCTTCAAAACCTGTTTGACATGTATTCCTTGGTCATCATATTGGCCATCCAGAGGACATCTCTTTGATACTGAATTATTGATAGGTCAAATAATATCTGGGATTACTCCTATCTTTTGATTATGATTCCTATCTAATCACACATTCTTTCAGTCATATCACATTGGTATCACAATCGGTCCTTGATCCCAGGGATTATTTTCCATCATCAGTATTCCACTAGAAGAAGATCACTCGGAATATACCATACCATGACCAAGAAATATTGTTTGCCACAAATTTTGTTTTCTTGGTTTGTTTAGATAAACGTTGAATCACAAATATAATCACTTTCACTACTTTTGTACAGTATATTAAAACTAAAAGCAATATTATCTGAAAAGCTCCCTTGAATATCATGTGTTTTGGCATTTGCTCGATATTCAAAGGAATCATTACACATTACATTTCCCGATATGTTACTACAAGTTTCACTAGACCCATTTATGAACATATTGGCATAAGGCCATAACATATCATGAATTGTCCTTTCCACTAAGCTGGGTTTAAAAGCATCTACAGTATTTATAGCTGTCCCAAAACTTATTTTTATATTCTCTATAGGGATGAATTCCAGGTTAGTCAGTCCAGTCTTATTTCTTAGTACCCAAATTCCTCCCTTAAAAGCCAGATATTGCAAATTGGTGACTGTTGCATTCAAATTGCCTTGCCACCATGGAAGATTGATCCATCCCACTATGGAAATGGGTACTGTAGTATTCTATAGACGAACACTTCGAGTGTCTTTACAACTTTTCTACTTTAAGATTTCCTCCATCGATACCGGGACATCCAGATAAGGGATACTGGTGGCTGTAAGCGAAGAATGTGTACAGATCCAGCAATCTGTGTGTTGAAAATGTGATGGTGCATCAGAAATTTATTCGCCACAGGTTCCTCCTGATGTAGACTTGTCCATCCAACGACCAGAGAGGCAAACATCAAACACAGGAATTTCTCCATCTCATCACTATCGAGCTCTTCCCAGTAACCGATACCATGGATTCCGCTTATTTACCACACCTTCTGCAAATAAAGATACACTATTATTCTCGTAAATAACATTTTTCTTGTGGGACATATTCCCACTTCTCCACTCCTGGTCTCATTATCAGGAGAGTACGATCTTTTCCGACCGCTATTACCTCTGCCTCTGAGGGCGGTCCTTGGAGGTTTTGAATCCATATTTTTGCTCCTACATTTTTAATATTAGAGGATCCAAAACCTTTAGTACCCCGTATTGTTAATTCTGCCGGGGCAGTTCCTTCTCTTATCTCAGACAAGTTTATTAGAATTATCAACACCTGAGCCACCTTCTGGTGTTTCATCAAGATCAAAGGTTCATTTCCAAAATTTAGCATCAGTACCTTGATTTCTCCCTGATAATCTCCCTCTATTACCCCTCCCACCACTATGGCTCCTTTTAACACTAAACTAGGAGTGGCTATTTGACCATAATGATCCTTTGGTATCTGGCAACCCAATCCTGTTGAAATTTTTTTTACCTTACCTGGGGGTACCATGACAGTTTCCAATGTACTGAGGTCTAAACCTGCGGAATAAGGTGTCGCTCTTTCTGGTGTGCCCAAACAGCTGTACCTTGCAACCATGCCTCTTTTTTCCTTGTCAACTGTTGGACTGATTTGTCTGATGGCTGCTGCTTTATCTGCTTCTGAATTAAACAAACGTTCAAGCGAGTTAGTAGGGACATGAGCATCGACAGGAAATACAGTGGTCTTGGTAGATTGAATAATCCCTTCAATGTCTTCCTGTAACTCCCTCATCCTCCCTAGAACTACACTGATTGATTCTCCAGTCAGCGCTACAGTTAAGGTTAAAATAACTGTTTTGTATGCTGGAGGAGCATGTTTAACCAGCCTATTTCTTATGCTGGCTTTCAATGGGTACTGGAGATAATCATCATCCATTCCCAAAAGAGGAAGAGCATTCCTCATTGCTTCTTCCTTCAGCCTTTCCATACCATCTTTTAAGGTATACCAAGGTTTATCATTGATAGGAAAGTCTGCTTCTGATGGATATTTGTCCAGAAAAGCATGGGCTAAGATCATGATTAAGTTTTGAGTACCATGCTCATTATGATGAACAAAATAATTTTTTATTGATCTCTGAATTACTGGGTCCTGAGACATGGTGACAAATTTTGCCACGTCTCCGGCGTCAAAGTGCACTCCACCTCCTCCGAAATCGTGCACTCTGACCAACCAGGGAATTTCTCCTTCTCCTGGTTTTTGTCTAAACTGTGTTAAAATGCTATCAACTTCTCCCTGAGAGTAATCTTCAATGGTTACTCGATTTTTTACATGAGGAATCGTTCTCTCATTTGTGATGGTGTAACGGGGGCAGGGGGCGCCTCAGGGGGTGTAGTCGTGGCCCCTTTGGGCGACAGGCTGACCCCCGGCCCGGCCGTCACTATTAAAACAGGGGTGTTGTTTGTGGGGCAGAGTGTGGGTGGCAGGGACGCGTTCGTGCCGGTACCTGAGTTCTCCATTACGCCGTTTTCCCTCGGCTCGCCAGCCCCTTCATCAGTTACAGAAAAGAGCCACTGACAGGCAGCTGGTAAACTAAGAAACATTTTATTGAACGAGGCTTCCATTTTCTGTTACACTTCTCAGCAGCAAGTTACTTCAGTATTTCACTTTAACGTTACAGATTACGTTCCTTCCTGACGGTTTCCCCTTTTTGCTGACGGTCACTCTCCTTCACCTGCAGGGGACACTTGTTAACCCCCTAGTAGCTGTACTCTGAACCCTGAATTACTGCAGGGCAGATCTAGCACACACTACCAGTTCCGGATGAGTTCCCACTCCTCTTTACACCTTTCAGCATCAAGTCACATCGGTTTACAGGTTACACTTCTTGCTGACGGTTTCCTCTTTCTCCGGTAACTTTCCCTCGCCTGCAGGGGACATGCGTTAACCCCCTAGTAGCTGCACACTGAACCCTGATCTATAGGGCAGATCTAGCACAGACTACCGGCTCCGGATAAGTTCTCACCTCTCCACTTCTTTGTCAGGGCACTAACCTTCGCCTGCAGGGGCCACTTGTTATCCCCCTGATAGCTGCACTCCACTCTAGTACACACCACTGGCTCCGGATTAGCTCCAACTTCTCTGCTCCACTGCCACAGCACCAACTCCTGCACTCTGCCCCGGCACTTCTGAGTTTTCTCTCCAGTCACATCTCACTGCCCTCTGCACACTGCTCTGCCTTCAGAGACCTCCCTTCCCCAGCTAGGCTGCCCTGCCCCTCCTTCCTTCCCTGCCACTGTTACCAGGGGAACCACTGCTCTACACTGGCACCTAGTGGGGAAACTGTTTAATCACTACAACAACAGGTAACATTTTACCATTAACATTTAACATTTGCCACCATACTATGTGGCGTCTTCAGGGGGGGAAAACGTTCCTTCACTACCAGGGGTCCGACTACCCCTTACATTCCTCCCCTCTTTAACCTCAGCCTCCTGGCGAGGTTCGTACCTGCAGACCAACACATGCCGGGCACACACACACGTTTCTTAACTAGTATATTCTTTTTATCAGAAAAACTTTTAAAAACAACACTTAAAATACACAGAATGGCACACAAGTTCAGTGCCCGGAGTCCCTCCAGGGGAGCTCCCGGTCTTAGTTGAACATCTGCCCGGAGGCCCTCCTCAGGCGCTCCCGGTCTTAGCTGGTATTCTGCCCGGAGGCTATTCCCAAGCGCTCCCGGTCTTCAGGTGAGCAGAAAACAACAGAAACAAAAGAGTTCTTACTTTAACGGTCGAGGGAGGAGTCCATGCATAGTCCTGAATTCTTCTACTCCCGGGTCCAGTACTTTTAACGTTACTTGAACTGTAAACATTCGCCGGCTCCTAACAGCACCGGCTCTTCCGGATGACCACCTCTTCACGCTGGGTGATATGCATGCAGCCATTCGGCCCGCTAGGCCCTCACATGGTTGGAGAGGGACTGCCCAGGTAAGCGGGGTAGCCTACAGTACGGCTCATAACATGGCTGTGGCTCCAGTGCTTCTTTCCTCATTTTGGCCCATCCTCCGCCCCCGGCTTCACTCACCAGGTCCGCACAGTGTTGGCGACGCCTTCTGCTTCTTGCAGCGCCGCCCACATCTCCGGACCTCTGCAGCTCACAATGGGCGTCATGGGTCTTCTTGGCGCTGGTACCTCCCCTCTTTGGGCAGTGCACTCTGGGCTTCTTCCTCTGCCCAGGCCAGCCCAGCACTTTTCGTTTGACGCCAAATTTTCGCGCCTCCGCTGAGTCCATGAGGATGGCTGCAATAGATAGCAAGTGGGGTCAAAACAAGGATACAGAACTCCTAAAACATAACATTTATTGAATATGCAGATAAAAGGTGGACTGCCACCATAAAAGAATAAAAGATGTTTGTCAAGGGCTGCAGAATATGCAATAACAGCCTCCAAACAAATCATACAAGGCACACACTACAGGAGGTATGAATACAAGTCACACTCAAACCTGCATTAATAGTCACAGCTAGGATGGTCGCTTCGTCAGAGTAAAACATCGATCGCAACCATTTAAACAGAAAAAAACGGCCTTACCGTATTTTTCTAGGGCATAAGACGATATGGCTCAAGATCAGGTGACCTCATATAGGTCCTACACAAATACCTTTACTTGGCTCGAACCATACCAAAGTACCTCCCGACGCGTTTCAAGGAATAATCATCAGGGGAGTCTTCTTAGGGTACAAATCGTCATATCAGTAATGATAACTGGACTGATAGACAGTCAAAATTGCCCCATGGACGGACTGTGAAACGAAAATCATAGATTACAGCCCATCCAATCAAACAAACATGAGGAATAGCATCATACGCCAGGCTGCTTACCCCAAATAACGTCCAGCAAGGAAGAACGCCAAGCTGCAGGTGCCGCGCCGGTTAATTTGAAAACCGCGCTTCTTATAGGGGCCGCGCATGCGCGGAAAGTCCACCGCAGCGTCGTGACGTCAGTCCCAGCATACACCGTGCCGGAAGCCACGACGTCACAATCATGCCCGTCGGCCGCATCAACAGACATGCGCCGCCGACGTCATAGACAAGAGCCTGGAACGCAAGCCGATAGTCCGAATAAAACCGGAAGTGTACGGTAAACGATCACTTATTAACCAGGCTATGTCGACATCAAATAACAACAACAAGGTATTAATCCTTGTGTCCAGTAAAGGTGCACAGGGCCTACACGATCGCAAGATCTTCCAGGACACACTAAAGATACTAATTCAGACAGAAAGGCCAATTGATCTATCAGACAATATTCCAACCCACAAAATACAAAAAACACAAATAGACCCCCAATGAAAGAAACACAAAATCAAAACATGGCGTGAGCAGGAGGACAAACAGACCCGGAGGGTTACTGAGGAAAGGGGGGGGGGGGGGGGGTTTGTTTAAATTCAGACTCAAATATGCAAAGGAGTCCCATATAGAGGGGGCAATACCCTACTCTAGAGGAGAACTGTCATGGACAATAAGTTAAAAAGAAGGAAAAAGGAAAAAACCTAAGTGCATACTGAACACACCCTAAACTCATAGACTGTCCCTACCTAGCCTGTGGAGGTCGGCACCCTAGAACCCCACGCCAATGGCGCCCCCACTCACCGTAGTCTATCCCTCCTACGATGCACCCTACCCTAAGGTGCATCTAAAAAAGGGAGGAAAGACAGTTGTTCGTTCAGTCCAGTCGGTACCTCAGTCTTTAGGGTATAAATCCAAAAGCACTCCTTCCGCAGTAGTAATCTGTCCCAGTTGCCTCCTCTTACTGGGGGTCTGATGTGATCAATGCCCATCACTCTTATGGCATCCTCCCTCCCACCATGATAGCTGTTGACATGCCTGGCTATGGATGTGTCATTTTTCTTATGAATATCATTTTTGTGTTCCCCCACCCTCCTGCGCAGCTCTCGAATGGTCTTGCCAACATACTGTTTACCACAGCAGCAAAGGATCCTGTAGATTACTCCCTTGGTTCTGCAAGTGATAAGGGACCTGATTTCAAAAGTCTTATCATTCCCTACACTGCTGAAAGTCTTTCCCTCCTCAATTAGTTTACAATTGACGCAATCCCGACATTTGAAACAACCTCTGATGTTGTTGTCAGCCCGAACAACCTGATTGTCACGAAAATGGCTGTGCACCAACCTGTCTCTAAGTGATCTTGCTTTACGAAAAGTGACAGAGGGATAGTCAGAAAGATGTTTATCAAGTACGGGATCCATTTTGAGAATGGGCCAAAATTTAGTCAAAGTGCGCCTCAATTCATTTGCACCATTAGAGAAGGTAGTAATGAACCGTGGGGTACTTGTTTGATCCTCCCGCTCACGCCTTGGGTTCAGCACAGCAGCCCGATCCATCCTTGCCACAGAATCAAAGGCGTTCATGACCACCCTTCTGGGATAGCCTCTATCGTTGAGTCTCCCCATGAGGTCAAGGGACTGTGCCCTAAAGCCAGATTCCTCAGAACAATTGCGTCGCATTCTGACAAACTGACTCTTAGGTATACCCTTTTTCTGGGATTTGGGATGAGCACTTTCCCACCTCAAAAGTGAATTTGAGGCAGTTTGCTTCCTAAAGGTGCTTGTCATCAGACGACCACCTTCCCCCTTCTCTACCATGATGTCCAAGAAGGCCAGTCTCTCACCGCTAACCTCATAGGTAAAACGTAGGCCAATCCCATTGTGGTTGAGGGCATCGATGAAAGTCAGGAACCCTGCTTCGGGTCCCTTCCAGATGACAAAAATATCATCGATGTACCTCAACCACAGCACAACATCCTCAGTGTCCAGATCACCTCCAAAGACGACGGTTTCCTCCCACCAGCCCAGGAGCAAGTTGGCATACGATGGGGCACAACAACTCCCCATCGCAGTGCCCCTGCGCTGGTGGAAGTACTTACCGTCGAATACAAACACGTTCTTAGTTAAACAGAAACGTAGAGCCTTGAGTACAAACTCGCTATGTCCAGACAGATGGTTACCCCTTGAGTTCAGATAGTATTTCGTGGCCTCCAAACCTGCAGAATGTGGGATTGACGAATAAAGGGCCTCAACATCCACACTGCACAAAAGCATTCCCTCCTCAAGGAAAATATCATCAATTTTTTTCAAAAAATCTGTCGTATCCCCCAGATACGAGTTTAATGAGACAACAAACGGCCGTAAAATTTTATCCACGTAAACACTTAACTTCTCCGTAAGGCTGCCCACACCTGACACAATCGGGCGACCCTTCAAAGGGGACAGCCCCTTGTGGATTTTGGGCAAAGTGTAGAAAGTTGCCATTATCGGAAAAGGGGGAAAGAGATAATCATGTTCATTTTTATCAATGATACCATCTTCTAGGGCTTCCGCCAGGAGACTCTTCAATTCGTCTCTGAAGCCTGGGATAGGGTTAGACGAAAGGCGGGTATAACAATCTTCATCCTTTAGAATATCCCAACAGAGATTCCTGTACATCTGGGTGTCCAGTATCACCACATTGCCCCCTTTGTCAGAGGGCTTTATGGTGATACTGGAGTCCTGTTCCAAAGCCCGAAGACTATCCATCTCGGCCTTTGTAAGATTAAATTTAACGCCCCAAGAGTTGTAGCCTTTTTGTATGTCCTCAGTCACCAAGTTGACAAAAATGTCAACTACATCCACTAAGGAGGTGTTAGGCGGCATCCTATTGCTCTTGTTTTTAAGGTTCGTAAATGGGCCCTCTCCATAATCATTGGGATTTCTATCGTCAAGATGAAACAGGAGACGTACGTCCTGTAAGAGATCCTCAGATATACCCAACTCATTGGCAGATTTTTCTGCTTCCCTCCCATGAAAGATCTTCCATTTAAGGAGTCTAGCAAAGAGATGTAAGTCCTTGATAGCCCCAAACTCCTCAAAATTGGAAGTAGGTACGAAAGAAAGTCCCCTGTTCAGCACCTGTAACTCAGTTGCACTCAAGATCTTGGAGGATAAATTAACTATCTGAGGAGCCTTCATGACTGCAGATGTTGCTGATTCTTGCTTCTCAGATAGTATTGGCTGTCTAAAAAACCGCCCCTTCCTGAGGCCTGTGCTGACCCTCGTCCTGGTCTACCCCTACCACCGGGTTTCTTAAAGCGCTGCTGTGGACGAAAATTACTATTATTGTTACCGCCCTCACCATCAGACAATTCAGCATCCGTGGATGAGATATCAGTATCATACGTTCTCACCCCACGGTTATTAGTGTAAACATAGACTCTGTTATCTTTAAAATCTTGTAGATCCCTGATAAAGAATCTATGTTTACGTTCCTTTAGCTTGTACTGGAACTTTTCAACAACCCCTTGAAGGGCTAATTCTTTTGTCTGAAACTCCGCCTCCCCAGAGAATTTCTTGGTAATCTCAATATTTTCTTTTAGTGATTCCTCAAGATTAACCAAATTTTTCTTCTCCTCCTCTAGCAGTAGTCTCATATTGCTCTCTTGCCAGGGGGACTTCATTAAGGTTTTTGCTATTATTATTATTACTTGTGCCGATAAATGGCAGGATTCCTTTCTTCTGACCTCGATACTAGACAGTGGGTTAACGAGGCCAGGGAGGTCTTTTCAGACAGGAATCTAACCCTTAAAAGATACACACCCACCTTGAACGGGGCTTTCAAGGACCTCACCAAAGTCTACAAGGAAAGAATTATTGCATGGTGGGAGGTCCAGACTTTGGAGAGCTACTTGAAAGAAAAAATTGTGCCACGTCATCTAAGGATTACCCTACAGCCGGGGTATAGGTTTAAAAACGCTGACTTTCTTGCCAAATGGGAGAAAGAGGTTACTGAGAGCTCTCTTAAACTTATGAGACTACTGCTAGAGGAGGAGAAGAAAAATTTGGTTAATCTTGAGGAATCACTAAAAGAAAATATTGAGATTACCAAGAAATTCTCTGGGGAGGCGGAGTTTCAGACAAAAGAATTAGCCCTTCAAGGGGTTGTTGAAAAGTTCCAGTACAAGCTAAAGGAACGTAAACATAGATTCTTTATCAGGGATCTACAAGATTTTAAAGATAACAGAGTCTATGTTTACACTAATAACCGTGGGGTGAGAACGTATGATACTGATATCTCATCCACGGATGCTGAATTGTCTGATGGTGAGGGCGGTAACAATAATAGTAATTTTCGTCCACAGCAGCGCTTTAAGAAACCCGGTGGTAGGGGTAGACCAGGACGAGGGTCAGCACAGGCCTCAGGAAGGGGCGGTTTTTTAGACAGCCAATACTATCTGAGAAGCAAGAATCAGCAACATCTGCAGTCATGAAGGCTCCTCAGATAGTTAATTTATCCTCCAAGATCTTGAGTGCAACTGAGTTACAGGTGCTGAACAGGGGACTTTCTTTCGTACCTACTTCCAATTTTGAGGAGTTTGGGGCTATCAAGGACTTACATCTCTTTGCTAGACTCCTTAAATGGAAGATCTTTCATGGGAGGGAAGCAGAAAAATCTGCCAATGAGTTGGGTATATCTGAGGATCTCTTACAGGACGTACGTCTCCTGTTTCATCTTGACGATAGAAATCCCAATGATTATGGAGAGGGCCCATTTACGAACCTTAAAAACAAGAGCAATAGGATGCCGCCTAACACCTCCTTAGTGGATGTAGTTGACATTTTTGTCAACTTGGTGACTGAGGACATACAAAAAGGCTACAACTCTTGGGGCGTTAAATTTAATCTTACAAAGGCCGAGATGGATAGTCTTCGGGCTTTGGAACAGGACTCCAGTATCACCATAAAGCCCTCTGACAAAGGGGGCAATGTGGTGATACTGGACACCCAGATGTACAGGAATCTCTGTTGGGATATTCTAAAGGATGAAGATTGTTATACCCGCCTTTCGTCTAACCCTATCCCAGGCTTCAGAGACGAATTGAAGAGTCTCCTGGCGGAAGCCCTAGAAGATGGTATCATTGATAAAAATGAACATGATTATCTCTTTCCCCCTTTTCCGGTAATGGCAACTTTCTACACTTTGCCCAAAATCCACAAGGGGCTGTCCCCTTTGAAGGGTCGCCCGATTGTGTCAGGTGTGGGCAGCCTTACGGAGAAGTTAAGTGTTTACGTGGATAAAATTTTACGGCCGTTTGTTGTCTCATTAAACTCGTATCTGGGGGATACGACAGATTTTTTGAAAAAAATTGATGATATTTTCCTTGAGGAGGGAATGCTTTTGTGCAGTGTGGATGTTGAGGCCCTTTATTCGTCAATCCCACATTCTGCAGGTTTGGAGGCCACGAAATACTATCTGAACTCAAGGGGTAACCATCTGTCTGGACATAGCGAGTTTGTACTCAAGGCTCTACGTTTCTGTTTAACTAAGAACGTGTTTGTATTCGACGGTAAGTACTTCCACCAGCGCAGGGGCACTGCGATGGGGAGTTGTTGTGCCCCATCGTATGCCAACTTGCTCCTGGGCTGGTGGGAGGAAACCGTCGTCTTTGGAGGTGATCTGGACACTGAGGATGTTGTGCTGTGGTTGAGGTACATCGATGATATTTTTGTCATCTGGAAGGGACCCGAAGCAGGGTTCCTGACTTTCATCGATGCCCTCAACCACAATGGGATTGGCCTACGTTTTACCTATGAGGTTAGCGGTGAGAGACTGGCCTTCTTGGACATCATGGTAGAGAAGGGGGAAGGTGGTCGTCTGATGACAAGCACCTTTAGGAAGCAAACTGCCTCAAATTCACTTTTGAGGTGGGAAAGTGCTCATCCCAAATCCCAGAAAAAGGGTATACCTAAGAGTCAGTTTGTCAGAATGCGACGCAATTGTTCTGAGGAATCTGGCTTTAGGGCACAGTCCCTTGACCTCATGGGGAGACTCAACGATAGAGGCTATCCCAGAAGGGTGGTCATGAACGCCTTTGATTCTGTGGCAAGGATGGATCGGGCTGCTGTGCTGAACCCAAGGCGTGAGCGGGAGGATCAAACAAGTACCCCACGGTTCATTACTACCTTCTCTAATGGTGCAAATGAATTGAGGCGCACTTTGACTAAATTTTGGCCCATTCTCAAAATGGATCCCGTACTTGATAAACATCTTTCTGACTATCCCTCTGTCACTTTTCGTAAAGCAAGATCACTTAGAGACAGGTTGGTGCACAGCCATTTTCGTGACAATCAGGTTGTTCGGGCTGACAACAACATCAGAGGTTGTTTCAAATGTCGGGATTGCGTCAATTGTAAACTAATTGAGGAGGGAAAGACTTTCAGCAGTGTAGGGAATGATAAGACTTTTGAAATCAGGTCCCTTATCACTTGCAGAACCAAGGGAGTAATCTACAGGATCCTTTGCTGCTGTGGTAAACAGTATGTTGGCAAGACCATTCGAGAGCTGCGCAGGAGGGTGGGGGAACACAAAAATGATATTCGTAAGAAAAATGACACATCCATAGCCAGGCATGTCAACAGCTATCATGGTGGGAGGGAGGATGCCATAAGAGTGATGGGCATTGATCACATCAGACCCCCAGTAAGAGGAGGCAACTGGGACAGATTACTACTGCGGAAGGAGTGCTTTTGTATTTATACCCTAAAGACTGAGGTACCGACTGGACTGAACGAACAACTGTCTTTCCTCCCTTTTTTAGATGCACCTTAGGGTAGGGTGCATCGTAGGAGGGATAGACTACGGTGAGTGGGGGCGCCATTGGCGTGGGGTTCTAGGGTGCCGACCTCCACAGGCTAGGTAGGGACAGTCTATGAGTTTAGGGTGTGTTCAGTATGCACTTAGGTTTTTTCCTTTTTCCTTCTTTTTAACTTATTGTCCATGACAGTTCTCCTCTAGAGTAGGGTATTGCCCCCTCTATATGGGACTCCTTTGCATATTTGAGTCTGAATTTAAACAAACCCCCCCCCCCCTTTCCTCAGTAACCCTCCGGGTCTGTTTGTCCTCCTGCTCACGCCATGTTTTGATTTTGTGTTTCTTTCATTGGGGGTCTATTTGTGTTTTTTGTATTTTGTGGGTTGGAATATTGTCTGATAGATCAATTGGCCTTTCTGTCTGAATTAGTATCTTTAGTGTGTCCTGGAAGATCTTGCGATCGTGTAGGCCCTGTGCACCTTTACTGGACACAAGGATTAATACCTTGTTGTTGTTATTTGATGTCGACATAGCCTGGTTAATAAGTGATCGTTTACCGTACACTTCCGGTTTTATTCGGACTATCGGCTTGCGTTCCAGGCTCTTGTCTATGACGTCGGCGGCGCATGTCTGTTGATGCGGCCGACGGGCATGATTGTGACGTCGTGGCTTCCGGCACGGTGTATGCTGGGACTGACGTCACGACGCTGCGGTGGACTTTCCGCGCATGCGCGGCCCCTATAAGAAGCGCGGTTTTCAAATTAACCGGCGCGGCACCTGCAGCTTGGCGTTCTTCCTTGCTGGACGTTATTTGGGGTAAGCAGCCTGGCGTATGATGCTATTCCTCATGTTTGTTTGATTGGATGGGCTGTAATCTATGATTTTCGTTTCACAGTCCGTCCATGGGGCAATTTTGACTGTCTATCAGTCCAGTTATCATTACTGATATGACGATTTGTACCCTAAGAAGACTCCCCTGATGATTATTCCTTGAAACGCGTCGGGAGGTACTTTGGTATGGTTCGAGCCAAGTAAAGGTATTTGTGTAGGACCTATATGAGGTCACCTGATCTTGAGCCATATCGTCTTATGCCCTAGAAAAATACGGTAAGGCCGTTTTTTTCTGTTTAAATGGTTGCGATCGATGTTTTACTCTGACGAAGCGACCATCCTAGCTGTGACTATTAATGCAGGTTTGAGTGTGACTTGTATTCATACCTCCTGTAGTGTGTGCCTTGTATGATTTGTTTGGAGGCTGTTATTGCATATTCTGCAGCCCTTGACAAACATCTTTTATTCTTTTATGGTGGCAGTCCACCTTTTATCTGCATATTCAATAAATGTTATGTTTTAGGAGTTCTGTATCCTTGTTTTGACCCCACTTGCTATCTATTGCTCTCTTGCCAGGGGGACTTCATTAAGGTTTTTGCTATTATTATCATGAGGATGGCTGCCATCTTGCCGCCATCTTGTGGCCTGTTCAGCACGTCAGGCACCACTTGATCTTCCTCACAGTTTTCAGTCGGGGTCTCTTGCAGGGCATCCTGCCGACTACGCCAGTTTGTAACGGGGGCAGGGGGCGCCTCAGGGGGTGTAGTCGTGGCCCCTTTGGGCGACAGGCTGACCCCCGGCCCGGCCGTCACTATTAAAACAGGGGTGTTGTTTGTGGGGCAGAGTGTGGGTGGCAGGGACGCGTTCGTGCCGGTACCCGAGTTCTCCGTTACGCCGTTTTCCCTCGGCTCGCCAGCCCCTTCATCAGTTACAGAAAAGAGCCACTGACAGGCAGCTGGTAAACTAAGAAACATTTTATTGAACGAGGCTTCCATTTTCTGTTACACTTCTCAGCAGCAAGTTACTTCAGTATTTCACTTTAACGTTACAGATTACGTTCCTTCCTGACGGTTTCCCCTTTTTGCTGACGGTCACTCTCCTTCACCTGCAGGGGACACTTGTTAACCCCCTAGTAGCTGTACTCTGAACCCTGAATTACTGCAGGGCAGATCTAGCACACACTACCAGTTCCGGATGAGTTCCCACTCCTCTTTACACCTTTCAGCATCAAGTCACATCGGTTTACAGGTTACACTTCTTGCTGACGGTTTCCTCTTTCTCCGGTAACTTTCCCTCGCCTGCAGGGGACATGCGTTAACCCCCTAGTAGCTGCACACTGAACCCGGATCTATAGGGCAGATCTAGCACAGACTACCGGCTCCGGATAAGTTCTCACCTCTCCACTTCTTTGTCAGGGCACTAACCTTCGCCTGCAGGGGCCACTTGTTATCCCCCTGATAGCTGCACTCCCCTCTAGTACACACCACCGGCTCCGGATTAGCTCCAACTTCTCTGCTCCACTGCCACAGCACCCACTCCTGCACTCTGCCCCGGCACTTCTGAGTTTTCTCTCCAGTCACATCTCACTGCCCTCTGCACACTGCTCTGCCTTCAGAGACCTCCCTTCCCCAGCTAGGCTGCCCTGCCCCTCCTTCCTTCCCTGCCACTGTTACCAGGGGAACCACTGCTCTACACTGGCACCTAGTGGGGAAACTGTTTAATCACTACAACAACAGGTAACATTTTACCATTAACATTTAACATTTGCCACCATACTATGTGGCGTCTTCAGGGGGGGAAAACGTTCCTTCACTACCAGGGGTCCGACTACCCCTTACAATGGCATTACCATCTTTGTCATATTGCAGTTTCCCCTGACCATCCCGGACATGTTCCCGGATGATCTCATTCTCTGTCCTCTCTAGGCGCCTCCTTACTGGATTAGCCTGAATCTTCCCTTTATGGTAATCCTCTTCATCAGATGATGAAGATGAATCCCACACATCCCCATCCCAAGTATCGGGATCCCAATTTATAGAAGCTGGGACGATACTTTTAGGTACTTTGTTTTTATTTACTTTTCCTCTTCTTTTCTTGTACTTATTTTGAGCAATTTTTATGGCAGCTTTTTCTGCCACATTCTGATAATGTTCCAATTTATCCTTCAACAGTCTGGTATTACATTCCATAACTGTTTTCAGGCCACCTAATTCTATCATCTTTTGTTCCATCTGGGAACTTTTCTTCTGCATCTTTCGATTACGCTCATGCATTACACTATATGCACTTGCCAAAATCCAGATGTGCCGTGCTAAAGACACTACATCACCTGCTTTCACAGGGACACTACTGAATACATTCACAACATCAGTAGGTTCACAACCCTTAAGCTTGTCCTGCCATTGTTCTGCCAATCCACAAGACACTACATCACCTGCTTTCACAGGGACACTACCGAATACATTCACATCAGTAGCTTCACTACCCTTAAGCTTATCCTGCCATTGTTTGCGCCGTGCTAAAGACACTACATCACCTGCTTTCACAGGGACACTACGGAATACATTCACAACATCAGTAGCTTCACTACCCTTAAGCTTATCCTGCCATTGTTTGTGCCGTGCTAAAGACACTACATCACCTGTTTTCACAGGGACACCACTGAGTACATTCACAACATCAGTAGCTTCACTACCCTTAAGCTTATCCTGCCATTGTTTGTGCCGTGCTAAAGACACTACATCACCTGTTTTCACAGGGGCACTACTGAGTACATTCACAACATCAGTAGCTTCACTACCCTTGAGCTTATCCTGCCATTGTTTGTGCCGTGCTAAAGACACTACATCACCTGTTTTCACAGGGACACCACTGAGTACATTCACAACATCAGTAGCTTCACTACCCTTAAGCTTATCCTGCCATTGTTTGTGCCGTGCTAAAGACACTACATCACCTGTTTTCACAGGGACACCACTGAGTACATTCACAACATCAGTAGCTTCACTACCCTTAAGCTTATCCTGCCATTGTTTGTGCCGTGCTAAAGACACTACATCACCTGCTTTCACAGGGACACCACTGAGTACATTCACAACATCAGTAGCTTCACTACCCTTAAGCTTGTCCTGCCATTGTTCTACCAATCCACAAGACACTACATCACCTGTTTTCACAGGGGCACTACTGAGTACATTCACAACATCAGTAGCTTCACAACCCTTGAGCTTATTCTGCCGTTGTTCTGCCAATCCACAATTGACCAATTCATGTGCTATAAGATTGTAGGGAGCCTCAATCCAGCTCGGGATCTCCACAACAGCCTCCTTAACATTATCCTTACGTTTTCTGAACATTTTGACACTATGCGAAAAGATTTAAAAAAAAATATCTGGAAATTTGCCAAATATATGTTTTTAACTTCTAAATTACAAAAATTAGTTTAATTACTTCTTATAGAAGTAATCCTGCCGACTACGCCAATTTATGTCTTGCTAAATTCTACTAAAAAGGGGGCTGAAAGCCCGTACTTACGAAGCGCTCACTGATATCCTAATCAGGCACGAATACTAATATTCTTTATAGCAAGATACTATTTATTTTAATAGCACATGAATAGTTAATGGTACATAGGCATTTAGAATCTTATACAATAACAGAAATATGCATCAACATTACCGTTTGTTGTAGCAATCCTTTCACATCGGAGGGAACTCGATTTAATGATAAAGGAAACAACATCATGGCATCTTGCATCACAGGAACAGTGCGTACACTTCAATGTCCTGGAAGGTTTCCCTTAACATTAAGCGAGTCCGGTGTATTTTTATAGGAAAACTTTGTAGGTTGTGTTTAAATGGTCACCAGCATGTGACAGCTGAGTCATGTTCATGTAACTTGACCACAAACTGCTGTGGGCACCAGCAGCTTCCTGCACATTTCCTGCACATTTAGCCAGTTGTCAACTGGCCGACCACAGTTGACCATAGTGTTAGTGAAATATTGCAATGAGCCGTAAATTTCATATGCAAGCTTCCTTAAACCTGTCTTTAAGTCAACCACAAGTTTCCGGTAAGTGGAACTGTAAATGTGACTTCCTCATTATCTTGAAACTGCTTCAAAACCTGTTTGACATGTATTCCTTGGTCATCATATTGGCCATCCAGAGGACATCTCTTTGATACTGAATTATTGATAGGTCAAATAATATCTGGGATCACTCCTATCTTTTGATTATGATTCCTATCTAATCACACATTCTTTCAGTCATATCACATTGGTATCACAGGGGCGTCACAGGTACATCATGGCTCATATCGTTATAATCTACACCAGCTGCTGCGATGAGCTGGCGGTGAGTCCCACACATGTCAGCTGATTTGAACAATTGACATGTGCGGCTATCAGGTGCGGGTGCATCCGCGTCTGTTAACCCCTTAGATCACGCTGTCAAAATGTGACAGCACAATGTAAATGGCCACGGTGGGGACATCGCCTTTCCCTGACGCCATAGGAGGCCCCGTGACGTGATCACGGGGAGCCTATGATTGCCATGGTAGCACAGGGTCATGTGATGACTCCTGTTGCTATTATGACTAACTTCCTCTTACAGCTGGCAGAGTGCTGGCTGTCGGAGAAGAGCAGCATTTCTCCTGGTTTGAGCTGTGCAGCTATGATCAGAAGTAATGATCAAGCAATCAGACTGCTGATTAAAAAAAACTAAAAGTTCAAATCACCCCCCATTTGTCCCATTGAAAATTAAAGGGTTAAACAAATAAAAATATACACATATTTGGTATCGACGCATTCAGAAACGCCCAATCTATCAAAATATAGAATCAATTAATCTGATCGGTAAACGGCATAGTGGGAAAAAAAAATTCCAAACGCCAAAATAACATTTTTTGGTCGCCACAAATATTGCGGAAATGCAAGAACAGGCGGTCAAAAGATAGCATCTGCATAAATATGGTACCATTAAGAATATCAGCTCAAGATGCAAAAAATAAGCAGTCACTGATCCCGGAAAATGAGAATGTTATGGGTTTCAGAAAATGGCGTAAAAAAAAAGTGCGCCACTTCTTCTGGACAAACTCCTTAATTTTTTTTTAACCCTTGGATAAAAGTAAACCTATACATGTTTGGTGTCTATCAACTCGTACTGAGGCATCGAACCAACTCATCAGTTTTACTATATAGTAAACACAGTGAATAAAATACCCCAAAAACAATTGTGCAATTGGACTTTTTTTGCAATTTTTCCACACTTGGAATTTTTTTTGCCGTTTTCCAGTAAACTACAGTGCCTACAAGTAGTATTCAACCCCCTGCAGATTTAGCAGGTTTGATAAGATGCAAATAAATTAGAGCCTGCAAACTTCAAACAAGAGCAGGATTTATTAACAGATGCATAAATCTTACAAACCAACAAGTTATGTTGCTCAGTTAAATTTTAATACATTTTCAACATAAAAGTGTGGGTCAATTATTATTCAACCCCTAGGTTTAATATTTTGTGGAATAACCCTTGTTTGCAATTACAGCTAATAATCGTCTTTTATAAGACCTGATCAGGCCGGCACAGGTCTCTGTAGTTATCTTGGCCCACTCCTCCATGCAGATCTTCTCCAAGTTATCTAGGTTCTTTGGGTGTCTCATGTGGACTTTAATCTTGAGCTCCTTCCACAAGTTTTCAATTGGGTTAAGGTCAGGAGACTGACTAGGCCACTGCAACACCTTGATTTTTTCCCTCTTGAACCAGGCCTTGGTTTTCTTGGCTGTGTGCTTTGGGTCGTTGTCTTGTTGGAAGATGAAATAACGACCCATCTTAAGATCCTTGATGGAGGAGCGGAGGTTCTTGGCCAAAATCTCCAGGTAGGCCGTGCTATCCATCTTCCCATGGATGCGGACCAGATGGCCAGGCCCCTTGGCTGAGAAACAGCCCCACAGCATGATGCTGCCACCACCATGCTTGACTGTAGGGATGGTATTCTTGGGGTCGTATGCAGTGCCATCCAGTCTCCAAACGTCACGTGTGTGGTTGGCACCAAAGATCTCGATCTTGGTCTCATCAGACCAGAGAACCTTGAACCAGTCTGTCTCAGAGTCCTCCAAGTGATCATGAGCAAACTGTAGATGAGCCTTGACATGACGCTTTGAAAGTAAAGGTACCTTACGGGCTCGTCTGGAACGGAGACCATTGCGGTGGAGTACGTTACTTATGGTATTGACTGAAACCAATGTCCCCACTGCCATGAGATCTTCCCGGAGCTCCTTCCTTGTTGTCCTTGGGTTAGCCTTGACTCTTCGGACAAGCCTGGCCTCGGCACGGGTGGAAACTTTCAAAGGCTGTCCAGGACGTGGAAGGCTAACAGTAGTTCCATAAGCCTTCCACTTCCGGATGATGCTCCCAACAGTGGAGACAGGTAGGCCCAACTCCTTGGAAAGGGTTTTGTACCCCTTGCCAGCCTTGTGACCCTCCACGATCTTGTCTCTGATGGCCATGGAATGCACCTTTGTCTTTCCCATGTTGACCAAGTATGAGTGATGTTCACAAGTTTGGGGAGGGTCTTAATTAGTCAGAAAAGGCTGGAAAAAGAGATAATTAATCCAAACATGTGAAGCTCATTGTTCTTTGTGCCTGAAATACTTCTTAATACTTTAGGGGAACCAAACAGAATTCTGGTGGTTTGAGGGGTTGAATAATAAATGACCCTCTGAATAAACTTTTCACCATTTAAAAAAAAAAAACAAAAAAACAAATAAAGAAATAACATTCTTTTTTGCTGCAGTGTATTTCACACTTCCAGGCTGATCTACAGTCCAAATGTCACAATGCCAAGTTAATTCCGAATGTGTAAACCTGCTAAATCTGCAGGGGGTTGAATACTACTTGTAGGCACTGTATATGGTAAAACTCATGATTTCTTTTAAAAGTACAACTCGTCCAGCAAAAAATAAGCCCTCATGTGGCAAGACTGACGGAAAAATAAAAAAAGGGAAGAAGAGGAGCAAAAAAACAAAAACAAAACGGAAAATCACCTTGGGATGAAGGGGTTAAATAGGACCTGCCAGACAAAGCTAGACTACATGGCATAAAACACCTACTGCAGCAGTGATGATCTCCTACTGATAAGATACTTATTGTATTAAAACTACAACAAACTGCTAAGTAAGTGACACATCCCTGGAATCATGGTCTCTGACCTTATTCAGCTCTCAGATTATATAGCAAAAACCTGCTGACGGATTTTTTTTTTTTGCACAAAGCAGTTTTAAAACAAGTATCCGACAATACACATTACATTTTCTACAAAGTGGAGATAGATATTGTCCAAGTGTTTTTCATTACTTGGGACCTAAGATTTTTTTTCTCTAGTTGAAGCAAATATTTTGTTAGACCTAGGATTTTTTTTTTTTTAAATGTTAGGAACTCCATTTGTGAGCAGCTCTGCTTTCTATGAGCGTACATGTGTCATCTAAAATCTGCAAGTTTTGTCATAAACATTTTGATTTTCAAAATTTGTCCTGCAGATGTGTCTTTCCCAAGATAAAAAGATGAAATGAAATGGCTGTGATTGAATATCTAATTATGCAACCTCATTTCCTCACTGCTGGAGACTCAAAAGCAATTAATTGGAACTGGCAACTGAGAAAGTGTTGATTACCGGTATAGATATTTGGTGAAGGCAGCAACATCCTTCTCTGCATCTGGAGCGCAGGAAAACAAACCAAAAACGCACAATCTGTTTCCTGCCGCAAAGTTTGATATAACATCATGAGCAGAGTAACATTAAGGGAGTGATTGGCAAGTTAAAAAATAACTTTTCTCTGTTAAATAAAAAAGGTTTTATAATCAGACATGAAGCATTCACCTATAAGGTCCACATCGTCCAAGGGCGTGATCAGCGTTTTTTCTACGGGCTTTTTTTCTGACTGAAACTGCCAGAGATTTTTATTTTTTACATTTTTGCTGTGTGTTTTTATTGCTGTTTTTGTATTTTCTTCAATTAATTTAGTATTCAAATTTGTAGTAGAAACAACTCAAGACGTGACATCAATAATTATAATCACAAACTCTGCAACAAGTCACCGTAGTGAAATCAGTAATCAAAATATCCCCAATTATGAGCTAGCATAATACATCCAAAAGAAGGAATTCACTCCCTGAGGAAGATTAACGCATGAAACGCGCGTCGGGGTATGCAGAAAACAGGATCATCAGACCAAGCATTAAGGGAGCGGACCTTTTACTTACATTTTTAGTAGACACTGGATATTTATTATAATTATATCTACTAAGGCAGTTTGGTCCTTACTCAGCACTTTATAATATTCCACCAGAGCATTCTATTTTGATATGATGTAATTTTATATAACTAAAGGGTGCTTTACATGCTGCGACATCGCTAATGATACATCGTCGGGGTCACGTCGTTAGTGACGCACATCCGGCATCGTTAGTGACATTGTAGTGTGTGACACCAAGGAGCGACGATCAACGAGCACAAAAACGACAGAAATCGTCGCTCCTTTTTAAAATATCGCTGCTGCTACAGGTACGATGTTGTTCGTCGTTCCTGCGGAACCACACATCACTATGTGTGACACCGCAGGACCGACGAACATCTCCTTACCTGCCTCCACCGGCAATGAGGAAGGAAGGAGGTAGGCGGGATGTTACGTCCCACTCATCTCCGCCCCTCCACTTCTATTGGACGGCTGCCGTGTGACATCGCTGTGATACCGCACGAACCGCCCCCTTAGAAAGGAAGCGGAACGGTGGCCAGAGCGACGTCGCAGGGAAGGTAAGTCCGTGTGACGGGTGTAAGCGATGTTGTGCGCCATGGGCAGCGATTTGCCCGTGTCGCACAACCGACGAGGGCGGGTTTGCTCGCTAGCGAGATCACAGCGTGTAAAGTACCCTTAAGAATCATCTGGGAATATTTAATGATTGGTCTTGCACTAAGCACTTTATTTTCCTGTTTTGTTGCTACTAAAATAAGGGAATATTTTTGTCCATAAATTGTTTTATATAATGTAACTTGAATTTTTTTATATATCTTTTCAATAAAATTTGGCATTTTATTTTCACACAGGTGTCATGGTCAAGACGTGACATGTTGCTTCTTTATTCACGTGGAAATAAAAGCACTTTGAGCTCAATTCATTATTGCATTTGTGCCTGTTTTATGCCGAGTTTTTGGTGTTTTACTCCTGATTTTGTTTTGCATCATATTACATCTTTTTTATGCCCCTTTTTTAAAATTACTTTTTAATTTGTTCACCTGTTTATTTTATTATTGTGTCATTGTTGTCAGATTTTAGAGTTTCCATATGTTTCCACCTGATTCATTTCGGACTTTTCGAAATGGGATGTCATCAAGCACATCTGGTTGTCAATTCCCATGGATGCTCGGTATGGTCTTCCTGCTCGTTGCGCTCTTTCGCCAGCTTGCTGTTCTCCTTTTGTTTTGCCATTTCTCTTTACTGTGTATGCAGCGGTTTTCATACTGATGCACACTCGGCAACATCTCGCTAATCACTGCATAAAAAGTATTGGCGAGCCGGTGAAGGAGCGTGGTGAACAGTGAAACCATATTGAGCATATGTCAAAGTTAACAACTAGTGCATGCTCAATAGAAAAAACACAACAATATTCTATTACTGTCATTGATATTTGTAACAGAGGCGGGTTGTAACTAACTTATATCACTTTTCATGGAAAAGAGAGACCTAAAATACAAAAAGCTATATAACCATACTGTCCAAACATCTAGGGAGACTCCTGGAAAAAGAAGTGACATCCCATAATGTGTGTTGTAAAAGTTGGCAAAAATTCCAGGTGCCAAAGAGTGTCCAACAACTTCCCGAAAAGCTAGCGCTCCCTAACCCTAGAGGTTTCCTTTGCCCGCTGTCAGAATGTCATCTGACTGAACCCTACCATCCTGTAATTATCGAATAATTTGTTTGTCCGCCGATGGACTCTGAGGTTTCCTATTAGGCCATTTCAAAAAGTTGGCATGTATGTGTAAAATTAATGTGAGTGTATAGTATAACTGATGAGCACAAATGCTTGCCAACCTTATCGAACCCTCAACTCAAACTGCAAAATGTTGGGGTTTAGACAAACCTTATCCAAAAGTTCGCGTTTGGGGCGGACTTTCAGGTGGTTCCAAGGGTAGGTATTTTTAATATTCGAGTTTGGACATTACAATGTTAACAAGTATGAACATATAATCCAAAATGTAAACTAGTTACTTGAGTAAATATTAGTAAAAGAAAAAAAGGTGATGAGCTTTTATAAAGAAAAAAATCCACAAAAAGATGGAGCTGAAATAAAAGAATACAACATAGGTGTAGCCCCGGTCCCGGTCCCGTTCTCAGCGTGGTACCCCCACGTGTCTCTGCTCCCAGGCCTTGGCGGGGGCACCCTCCCTCTCACCTGCCTGGTCCAAGCACAGTACTCCCGCATACCCCACTCCCAGGCTCCGGCGGGGGTGCCCTCCCTCTCTCCTGTCCAGCGGCCCCATCGACTCCTCTTCAGTCCCAGAGTCTTCTGCAGCCTCCTTCTGCTTCCAAGCTGTGCGCACTACTTCTATGAGTGCCTGTAGGATGCGCATGTGGCTGCGCTCCCTTCTTAATGGGCTGACATAATATTACCCAGAAACTGTTTCTGAGGTCATCTGTTACCTTAAAGGTATTTAAGTCCACCTCCTCTGACAGGAGGTGCCTGATCAACGTTGCCTATAGTGCATTGCTAGATCTCAGGTCCCTGTACGTCACTGGGTCTAGTCCTAATACAAGTCTAGTGTTTCTAACCTCTATCTTGTCTTAGAGCCTGCTCTCTACCACTACCTTCGTGCTGCCATGTCAGTGCCACTACCTCCGTGCTGCCACGTCAGAGCCACAACCTCCATGTTGCCATGCCAGAGCCACTACCTCCGTGCTGCCATGTCAGAGCCACTACCTCCATGCTGCCACGACAGAGCCATCTCATCTGTGCTGCCAAGTCCGAGTGACCATCACCGTGCTGTAACAACCAAGCACACCTGCAGCGAACTTTAAGAGACTAATCCCGTCCATATGAGACTATCTCCTTTGGTCCCTGGCTGCCGTGCATTTAGGCCTTCTGTTCGGGGTGCCACACAATCCCTGTATAGGGTTTCGCTGCTGGTTGCTCCTTCAAGGGAGTCTAGTGCATGGCCCCGTGTGTCCGCCCCCGGACACGCACCGCCGCTTGGCGACTGTAACAATAGGAATGTAATCCAGGTATTAATCTGCACATAAATGGTGACATCTTGGTAATATTGATTTAATCTTTATTGCTTAATATATTGTTTATACAGAATATATATTTTTACAAAAGATCTTTTTAACAAAATACAGTAGAAAATGACCTCCGCTGCTGGTTTTATATACTATGATGTTAGGTGATTACTGCATTATCCGTATATAAAGAAAAATGATGACTTTCTGAAATACTGATTCATCTTACAAAGAAATTGTTTGCATCCTACTAAAAAAAAAAATCATAGTTTAGGAAATTTTACTTTTTACAATTGAGAGTTGGCCGGTGGAAACGTAATCGTAATTCCTCTCCTGTACCTGTGTTTTAAAGTTGGTACAAAAAGGAGAATATAATTACGGTAGTAGGAAATGTTAAAATCAGTTTTTGCAAAAAAGCTCAAAGGCATTTCTCGTTTTACTTTGTAGTTAAATAAGTACTGTATTTTGCAAATGTAGAAGTTCTAAGCTGTGAATATGAAAATGTCAGACACCAACACCCTACGTCCATATTAAAATATGATAAATATACCATAAAGCAAATAACATATATCCTACATTTTCTATAGCTTATACAAACTAAAAAAGTGTGAGGAGAGTCCTGCGACTGTACACAGTTTTTGAGTAAATAGATTCCATACTGTACAACACATTGTTCAGGGTGTTATGATGAGGGTCTGCCTTAAGCCCCCTTCACACATCCATGCAAAACATGAACATTTTGCACGGTCCATGGTGAAGGTGCCTATGTGTGTCCATGTGTGTGTTCTCATGTGCTGTCCCTGTGCTATCCATGTAACATCCAGATAGCACACGGACAGCATGAACTGGTATACTTACCTGTCCCTAGTGCTGCTGTCTCCGGCGCTGCTGTTACTTCCGGGTTTGCGGTCAGTGCAGTGAATATGCATGAGCATAATGAGCGAGATCTGGAAGCAACAGCAGCGCCGAAGACAGTATATAAATTCTTTATATTTATGTCACCTGTGTTTTCTCCGGTACGTGTCACACTGATGTCACACATCACATCAGTGTGCGGTCCATGTGACCTCTGTGCTGCCAGCAGAAAACGGACATGTCACCATGTGGCGCACACACGTGTTATCCACACAGACAAACAGTCCATGTGAAAACACTGATGTGTGACCAAGCCTATTGATTTGAATGGGTCTACGTGAGTCCGTGTCTCCAGTATGTGTGAAAGTGGACATCACACGCACCGGAGACACGGATTTGTGAAGGAGGCCTAAATGGGAGTGCTACCTGTATACACGACATTGAAGTCCCCATTCCAATGAAACCTGCTGATAATCTAATGCGAATGTCGTGTTTGGCCAATTTTTAAGGGACAGACAGTGGCAAGAAAAAGGATGGCTCAGATAACTGACAGCGGATTATTTCCTTCTTTCTATTGAGTACACATGCATGCCTGGTTAAACTGAGTGTGCATGTGTGTCAGGTGGTTTGGGAACAACACCCTAACCATGCCACCTGGTAACTATAGAAATAGAAATTCCACACCCGACAGACGTGGAACTGTTACCGGTCTCCTTGGTCTCATTAAGATATTGTTATAACTTTTTTGCTTTCTAGTTTTGTTGCTGTATTATTTACACATTGTACATGATTTTTATTATAGTAATTTATGTATGATGCAGGTGCCTTTATGTATGTAGCGAGTAGTGGTTTCCTTTAGAGCACTATGTGCAACAGTTACTTTAGCACTGTATATAGTACATTACATTTGAAGTCCCCGGTGGTGGCGGCACTATACAGCATTATTATTATAATTTCTTTTATAATGTATACCACTATTATGCCATTTTGTTTAGCACATATTATTCACTGTATGACAGTGTACTCTGTAGGCAGGAGTACACCAAATGATGGTACTGAACATAAAAAAATGTTTAAAAGAACTGAAGTCCTCAGTGGTTGAACCACTTCAGTTCAGGACTTCAGTTCTTTTAAACATTTTTTTTATCTCTACTGGCTAACACGGTACAAAGATATATTTTACCGGTACTGAACATGACACTAATCTAAGGCTAGGTTCACATTTCCATTGTTTTGCATCAGTCACATGCGTTGCTTGACGCTTGTGACTGATGCGTTGTACAACGGATGACAAGAATAAGAATTAATTGTCGGACTCCGTTGTAAAACGTGAGAGAGAGCAATCAGCTGATCGCTCTCATTAGCTTTTGAGAGTGAACAGATGATCTCCCAGCGGCCGGCTAATGAGAGCGATCAGC
This sequence comes from Anomaloglossus baeobatrachus, assembly GCF_048569485.1. NCBI lineage: Eukaryota > Metazoa > Chordata > Amphibia > Anura > Aromobatidae > Anomaloglossus > Anomaloglossus baeobatrachus. The sequence continues at coordinate 77,146,035 of NC_134357.1, forward strand.
TGATCGTTCACAATAGCCAGCTGATCAGCTGATCGCTCACAGCAGCCAGCTGCCGGGTGATCAGCCGATCGCTCACAGCAGCCGGCCGCCGAGTGATCAGCCGATCGCTCACAGCAGCCAGCCGCCGAGTGATCAGCCGATCGCTCACAGCAGCCAGCCGCCGAGTGATCAGCCGATCGCTCACAGCAGCCAGCCGCCGAGTGATCAGCCGATCGCTCACAGCAGCCGGCCGCCGGGTGATCAGCCGATCGCTCACAGCAACGGGCCGCTGGGTGAACAGCCGATCGCTTACAGCAGCCAGCCACCGGGTGAACAGCTGATCGCTCACAGCAGCCGGCCGCTGGTTGAACAGCTGATCGCTCACAGCAGCCAGCCGCCGGGTGATCAGCTGATTGCTCACAGAAGGCGGCTGCCGGGCAACTAGTTGATCGTTCGGCTGCCGAGAGGGAGCATGCGCAGCGGAATCAAAAGGATTCCGCTGCTCAAAGAACGCTACATGCTGCGTTCCTGCCGCCCGACGGTCAGTCGTTCCACGACTGATCATTCGGGCGGAGGATGCAACGCAGCATCATCAGTCACAATCCGCCACTCATACAAGTATATGGGATCAACAGAATCCGCCAAACTGATTCTGTTGTTTACCAGAGCCGCGGATTGTGACTGATACAAATTGACGGAAATGTGAACCTAGCCTAAGAATAGCCCTGTCAACTGATCTCCATAATACATGAAAACTTGTAAAACTCTGGTAGTTGAATGCATTTTTTTTCTTCTGATGATAAGATCAATGCAGGCAGTAGTAACTATATAACACTAAATCATACATCCACCATTTACAAAGTATATTTCTGCAAACTAACCTTAGCATTGCCTGCATTAGTGTCCCTTCCATTATTAAAGGTAAACTATCACCGGATTAATGCTTCACAAGCTACGGGCAGCATAAATCAAAGCCTGGCAGCATTATTTCAACCAGGTATCTTTTATTCTGAAATGCTCTGATGTTTCAGAGTAAAGATACTTTGAGATGTTTCTTGGGGACTATGTGTCTTGGATGACGAGTCCTATGCAAATTAGACATCTGGAAAAAGTGTAAAAGCAACTGCAGCTCTTGTTTACTCCAGATGCTTGATTTGTCCAAAGGAGGGAAAAGTGAAGCCAGCTCTGATTGGCTGCAGGGATTGCGTGAAATAATAAAGTCACGCTATCCCCGGGAGAAGAAGTGTCAACACTGCTGTAATGATGTCGCCACCAAAGGTGAGTATAAGTTATATTATTTTAATGGTAGTAAACATGGGTATTGAGAAGGGGTTGTCAGAGTAATGGACAATTCCTTTAAAGGGGTTGTGTCAATTTCTTTTCTTCAATAGCACACTGCTCCTGGCCCCCCGACTTCCTGCTTTCCAGGGGACGGTGTGCTCCTGAAGATTGCCAGGAGTGCTTGAGCTGTTGGTCCGAACTGTGCACTCTGTGATGCTACTATTAAAGGCAGTTTTGCCTCTGCAGCATAGGAAAAGTGAGGGGGACAGAGGCTAGCCGGATGAGGCGATCCTGCAGTTTGTGAGAAGGCGCGTTCTTTACCTACATACCCGGCCACATTGAGACTGCAAGATCACTAGTAAGGCCGCGCTCACATCAGCGGTATTTTGCCACAAAACCGGATCTGTCACAAATGCGTTTCAGTTCCATTCTTTTCCAATGGAATCGCGGCAAGATGCGGTCACATGCGGTTGTGTATGACGCACGCAACCGCATGTGACCACATTTTGCTGCTATTCCATTGGAAATGAATGGAACTGAAACGCATTTGTGACGGATCCGGTTTTACAGCTAAGTACCGCTGATGAGAGCGCGGCCTAACCTAGCTATACACTATAAAATTAAGAGTGACTGGCAATGAGATGTATATTATAAAATTAAAACTCCCTCGGTTCTTGAGAAGGAAGAAGATTTTTAGTAAAAAGTATTTTGCAAAGTTACTTGTTTTTAGAAGCATTTTGCCATTTTATCCATATAAGAACTTGAGACAACCCCTTAAATCTTCAAAAGAACTCCGGGATCCATTGGCGTTACAATGTGCAGTGTTTATGAAGTGATATCAATGTTCTTCCAGACGTCTCTCAACCTTGCGTTCACTTTGAATGGTTTCACCTGAAGAACAACGCCAAATTTTCCCTCCAGATTTGGCAAAGGATCTCCCTCAGGAACCTCAAAAGTGAACCTCTGCAAGATCCACGAGAGAAAAAGGAAAATTTCCATCTTGGCCAGGGCTTCTCCAAGACATACTCGAATTCCAGCACCAAATGGTAGGTAACTTTGGCTTGGTGAGTACAAACGGTGTCCATTTTCATCTAAGAAGCGATCTGTGAAAAATATAAAGTTGTGGAGAGAAGTGTTACTGTATGAAATACTTAAATGCCCACCATTGTAGTATTGGAGGTGATGTGCTTAGATTTAATCATAAAGAGAAATGCGGCACTCCTGGTAGTAGTTGGTGCCCAGATAGGATCCAAATCCGTAACCAGTCCACTAAAGAATCCGGCATTCTAACTAATTTGGCAAAATAGAATTATTTTAATAGTGTCCAAAAGAAAATGGTTTACAACACGTGACATTTCAGTCTTATGACCTTTCTCAAACATATACTGCCAGATAGGCTGTAAGAGATGCTTGGCTGTAAAGGCTGTGTTGAACGGCAATAGGGAAATGGAGAGATACAGTGACGTGAGGATGGACCACGGAAGTGCGGCAAACATGGGAGCATGCCTTGTTAAAAGAAGGAAATTTATCTGATAAGATATATGACAAATTGCTTATTTTCATGTTTACTATTGATTTCCTAAATAAAAATTAAAATGATGGATATGCTTTAAGGGTATGTAGAAGATTCCAAAGCAACAGAGCTTTTCCCAAAAGTATTTCTTAATGATCGAATATATTCAGTAGAAAAACAGCAATTTTTCAAGACAGACCAAAAATAACAATGGCTTGATACATTGCCTTTTTAATTGTTGTTCTACTGGATATATGACATGATCAATAAAGAATACTTTTTGTGGAAATATCTGGGGCCTTGGATTGTTCTACTTGGATATTTGGCAGTGGAGTAGTGTATGGGAATCCTACCATATACCTGTTCACTAAAGGCCCCGTCACACTAAGCAACATCGCTAGCAACATCGCTGCTAACGAACAACTTTTGTGACGTTGCTAGCGATGTTGCTGTGTGTGACATCCAGCAACAACCTGGCCCCTGCTGTGAGGTCGTTGGTTGTTGCTGAATGTCCTGGGCCATTTTTTAGTTGTTGCTGTCCCGCTGTGAAGCACAGATCGCTGTGTGTGACAGCGAGACAGCAACAACTAAATGTGCAGGCAGCAGGAGCCGGCTTCTGCGGAGGCTGGTATCCAATGTAAACATCGGGTAACCAAGAAGCCCTGTCCCTGGTTACCCGATATTTACCTTTGATACCAGCCTCCGCCGCTCTCACTGCCTGTGCTGCCGGCTCCTGCTCTGTGCACATGTAGCTGCAGCACACATCGGGTTAATTAACCCGATGTGTGCTGTAACTAGGAGAGCAAGGAGCCAGCGCTCAGTGTGCACTGCTCTGTGCACATTTAGCTGCAGCACACATCGGGTAATTAACCCGATGTGTGCTGTAGGAGAGCAGGGAGCCAGCGCTCAGTGTGCGCTGCTCCCTGCTCTGTGCACATTTAGCTGCAGCACACATCGGGTAATTAACCCGATGTGTGCTGTAGGAGAGCAGGGAGCCAGCGCTCAGTGTGCGCTGCTCCCTGCTCTGTGCACATTTAGCTGCAGCACACATCGGGTAATTAACCCGATGTGTGCTGTAAGAGAGCAGGGAGCCAGCGCTCAGTGTGCGCTGCTCCCTGCTCTCTGCACGTGTAGCTCCGTGCGGTGGTAACCAAGGTAAATATCGGGTTGGTTACCCGATATTTACCTTAGTTACCAAGCACAGCATCTTCCACGCTGCGCTGGGGGCTTGTCACTGGTTGCTGGTGAGCTCACCAGCAACTTGTGTAGCCACGCTCCAGCGATCCCTGCCAGGTCAGGTTGCTGGTGGGATCGCTGGAGCGTCGCAGTGTGACATCTCACCAGCAACCTTTTAGCAACTTACCAGCGATCCCTATCGTTGTTGGGATCGCTGGTAAGTTGCTTAGTGTGACTGGACCTTAAGGGCAGATTCAGATTACATTATCAGTGTGTCCTCTTTTTTTTCAATTAAGCTACATACAATGCATGACTAGCCAGCACATGTCCAGGACCAATTAAAGTTTGCCAATGACCATCTGGATGATCTGGAGGAGGCATAGGAGAAGGTCATGTGGTCAGATGAGACCAAAATAGAACTTTTTGGTTTCAACCCCACTCGCTGTGTTTGGAGGAAGAAGGACGAGTACAACCCCAAGAATAGTATCCCAACCGTGAAGAATCAGGGTGGAAACATCATACTTTAGCTGTACCTTTCTGCAAAGGGGATGACTGAACTGTATTGAGGAAAGGGTGGATGGGGTCATGTATTTCAAGATTTTGGCCAACAACCTCCTTCCCTCAGTAAGAGCATTCAAGATGGGTCATGGCTGTGTCTTCCAGCAAGACATTGACCTGAAACACACAGCCAGGGCAACTAAGGAATGACTATGTAAGAAGCATTTCAAGGTCCTGGAGTGGCCTAGCCAGTCTCCAGACTTGTACCCAATAGGAGGGAGAAAATCAATGTTTCCCAGTGACAGCCCCAAAACCTGAAAGATCTGGAGAAGATCTGTATGGAGAAGTCATCAAAATCCCTCCTGCGGTGTTTGCAAACTTTGTCAAGAACTACAAGAAATGTCTGACCTCTGTAATTGCAGAAAAAGATTTATGTACCAAATATTAAGTTCTGGTTTTCTATTGTATCAAATACTTATTTCATGCACTAAAATATAAATTATTTAAAACTTATACAAGGAGATTTTCTGGATTTTTTTTTGTATTCTCTATCACAGTTGAAGTGTACCTACAAGAAAGATTACAGACCTCTCCATTCTTAGTAGGTGGGAAAATTTACAAAATCGGAAGAGGATCAAATATTTATTTTCCCCACAGTATTGTGTACGGGGCACCATCAAAGGTACCATGCCCATTGGATATACGTTGGCCAAAGTTGGTTTATAAGTCTTCATATTGAATCAAAGCCTCCATGAGCAACATTACTGCCAGTTGTTTCCTTCGGGTCAACATATCATCCAGCGGTCTGATCTATCCAAGTTTTATGGTTGTAGCTCATATGTTTTAGACTGGCATAACACAAAGCACTTAACATTGCCCCTGATGAACTGATAATGGTGTACTCAATTAAGACTGTCATAAAGGCACGGATAATGAGGCCGATATAACTGATAAAGAGCATCGGTGACAATAATGCGTGTGTCTATAGTAACAAAACAATCATTACCGATCTATAGACCACATTTCCAGATCAGATTTTATCTAATTAGTTGGAAAAGTTTCCTGTGCAGATGGTCGTTCACGTCAGTTCATGAAAATGATTATTCAGAAAAAAGTCATCTTTGGGTTTTTACAAAAAATGTTTTCAACAAACCTGGTTTAAATTCTTCAGGGTTTATCCATTCCTTCTCGTCATGATGCAAGGACCACAGGTTTATAACCACTCGGGCTTCTTTAGGAATGGTGTATTCTCCAATGCTGTTAAACAAGTATAAACATCTATGTAACACACAACACAAAGTCATGTTTTATCAGTGTGTATACTTGACATGATGAGTCTACTGACCCAAATTATCCCTCAGCATGAATTCGTTGCCCATCAAAAGGTGTTTGCATTGCCATTTATCATAGTCAACCCTTCATTAATATGCTTAAAGGGTTCTCCAGGCATACAATATTGATGATCTGTCTTTAGGATAGGTCTACAATAATAGATCAGTAAGGTCTGATACCCGGCAATCCTGTCGATCAGCTCTTATTAGCTCCGGTAATGGCTAGATGTAAACAGACTAGTGCAACACAGCACAGATCTATTCAACGATTACCAGTCACTGCTTGGTACTGCAGAACTCAAAAGACTAGGAGCCAATCTCCTATCCAGCTGCTTCCAGAGCTAATAACAGCTGATAGGTATCTGGGATCTGACGTCTGGATCCCCTTCCTATCTAATAATGACCTATCCTATGGATAGGCCATTACTAGGATAGGCGAATAGTGAAATATTTGGGTTCGTATTATGCTATCCAAATACTGAGTACTATTCCAGTATTCATCATGAATTATGAACCTAATGCAAGTTAATGAGGAATCCGAGTATTTTTCTGGGAAATCTTCAAGAAAAAAGCTCGGGTTCCTCATTGACTTGCATTAGATTCCTTTTTCATGACGAATACTGGAATAGTAGTCAGTATTTGGATAGCATAATCCGAACCCGAATAATTCACTATTCGCACACCTCGAGCCATTACTACAAGGGGCGATCCAAAAGTAATGATAATCGGTTATTTCTATTGCACACAGAAATTAAAATAAAATGTTTTCTTCTTTCTTAGGTACCCACTAGTCCAGGAAAAAAAAATCACTTAAATAGGCCACGATTCCCGGGAGCTACATTCATTTGACTATGAACTGCCGAGGAGTGAACATCAAAATGGAAAAAAACAAGCTCAGAGCTGTCATCAAATACCTCTGCTTGAAAAAAATGACTACCAAAGACATATACAGCGACTTGGTGGAAACATTGGGGGACTCTTCTCCTCCATATTCCACAGTTGCACGCTGGGCCAAGGAATTTAAGCTGGGAAGAACATCGACGGAAGATGAACATCGTGAAGGATGCCCATCCACGTCCCTCAATGAAGAAAACGTGAAAAAAGTTGAAGATGTTGTATTGGCAGATTGAAGAGTGACTATCAGGCATGTAGCTGAGGTCACAGGGATCTCATATGGCAGTATTCAAAGAATCCTTGCAAAACAATTGCATATGAGAAAGGTCTCCGCGCGTTGGGTGCCAAAAATGTTAACCGACGAGCAAAAGAAGAAACGAGTTGACATTTCAATAGCAAATCTCGAAAAGTTCCAAGCAGACAAGGAGAATTTTTTGTCACGTTTTTTTACCATGGACGAGACCTGGATCCACCACTTTGATCCCAAAACTAAACAACAATCGATAACATTGAAACGAGCCGACGAACCGACGCCGAAGAAATTCAAAGTGTCAAGCTCAGCAGGGAAGGTTATGGCGTCCGTTTTTTGGGATGCTGAAGGAATTATTATGGTGGACTATTTGGAGAAGGGAGCCACTATTACGGGCTCCTACTACGCAGAACAAATAAGAAGATTGCGGGAGGCTATCAAGGAGAAAAGGCGCGGAAAACTGCGGGCTGGAGTGCTGTTTCACCAAGATAACGCGCCGGCTCACAAAGCTGCAGTTGCCATGGCAACCATTCAAGAAGCGGGCTTTGAACTGGTGGAACACCCCCCCTATTCGCCAGATCTAGCCCCCAGTGACTTCTTTCTCTTTCCTCGCCTCAAGGAAGACCTCCGGGGCAAGAAATTTGACAACAATAGCGACGTGATAACCGCTGGTGGGGATTTTTTTGAGGGTCAAGATCAAGAATTTTTTTCGAAGGGAATTCTAAGTTTAGAAAAGAGATGGACTAAATATATAGACTTGTTAGGAGACTATGTAGAAAAATATTTTTTTTTCTAATATATTCATTGTGTTTATTATTGATTTATCATTACTTTTGGATCGCCACCGTATGATATGCCCGGAGAGCACCTTAAAGGGAACCTGTCACCAGATTTGGCAACTATAAGCTGCGACCACCACTATTGAGCTCTTATATACAGCATACTAGAATACTGTATATAAGTGCTCCGGCCGCTCTGTAGAACGTAAAAAACACCTTTATAATACTCACCTATGAGGTGGTTTGGTCCGATGGGCATCGCTGCTTTCCAGTCCGGCGCCTCCTCTCTGCGGCGATCTTTGTCCTCCTTCTTCTGAGGCCTATGTGCATGACGCGTCTAAGTCATCCACACTGGCCAGCATTGAGGTCCTGCGCAGGCGTATTTTGATCTGCCCAGCAAGGCAGATCAAAGTATTATAGTGCGCATGTTGTCTTTAAACTTTCCTCGTGCCTGCGTATTACAGTACTTTGATCTGCTCTCAGCAAATTTCAGCCTGTGTAGACACATCATCTATACTGGGATGGGTAGAAGGAAGACGAAGATCGCAGCAGAGAGGAGGTGCTGGAACAGAGAGCAGCGTCACCCATCAGACCGGACCGCCCCTTAGGTGAGTATTATAAAAGTGTTTTTTACGTTCTACACAGCGGTCTGGGCTCTTATATACAGTATTCTAGAATGCTGTATATAAGGGTTTACTGGTGGTGGCCACAGCTTATAGTTGCCAATTCTGGTAACAGGTTTCCCTTAAAGTTGAAAATGCATATTAATCTATAAAAATACACTCCTGACCTTCAGTCACCCTTTTGCCAAGAGTCTTAAAGAAGTTTCTCCTCTATAAGTTGCTGTTTACAGCATGTCTCAGTGTTAGTACCCACAATAATCACAAGAACATGCCTCTGTAGTCCCCTAATTGAACGGGGTAACCTGTTTATACTACGGTTACATTCATTATGTAAGGACCTGATGAAGATAATCACGTACAGTGCTCAAATATCTCCGGCAGACCCAAAGACAATAAATTGAATTGTGGGGCACATCATGCAAAGCCTTAGCGCCATATAAACAGAGGACTGCAGAGACCTGTTATAGGGATCAATGGGGGTCCTAGGAGTTGGACCCTCAGCATTTAGTTATCTATCCTGTGGATAGGTGACATGTTGTTATAGTAGGTCAACCTTAGCACCAGCATTGCGTATTGTGGATAAAACAAGTTACAACTAAACTGTTTCAATAGGTAATACTCTAAAGCGGGCTTTACATGCTACAACATATCTAACGATGTGTCGGCGGGGTCACGTCGTAAGTGACGAACATCCAGCATCATTAGTGTTGTTGTAGCATGTGACAACAACGTGCGATTGCGATTGAACGTAAAACCGTTCATCGCATACACGTTGTTCATTTGCTAAAAATTGCACGTCGGGTTGTTCAATGTTCCCGAGGCAGGGGGATTAGCATTCAGAGGCTAAAATGTAACTTTTAATCTATTTCATTAAAATATTTTTAGATTAAAATGTGTATTAACCCAAAGTTCTCTGGATTGCTGTCATTAATACAACACCCACATTTCCAGAGAACCTATGACATAACAAAACAAGCAAAAAAACACAAAAAACACAAAACAAATTGAGTAAGATGATTATCACTCCATTAGGGACAATGGTCCAGTATGAGTATCAGAAAAAATCATCAAAAAAACTCAATATAATAAACAAATAGTGCACGGTAGTCCTCAAGGAGGAATTTACCAATTCAATTCTTATGGAATGAGTTTAGGAATGATCTCACCCATTCTTGCAGCTTGGGGTACAAAAGACTTCCTCTACATGGGTCCACACAGCATCGGCTGGCCCTAAACTGACCCTAGAGGATCTTTATAACGTCTAGCACCCCAAAGCTTCTGCTCTTACAAGAACAGACCACATCTAGTCCTCTCTTGTGTCCCTACAATATTTCTGGTCCTCGTCCCGACGCGTTTCATCACTACCGACTCATCAGGGGACTTCAGTATTGCACTAGAGGTAGAGGGTCCTACACCCAGACACACATAGGAGCTGAGGCAGGTATAAAAGAGAGTATATATACATAGCAAAGCCAATCAACAGTTGCACTTAATCAGAAACTCACCAATGGCCAGTTTCATCCCCAGGTGTTTATGTTCAGTCATCATTATCACTCTCCAAGTGTATATATGCCACGTTGTATGAAAGCACATGGTAGCTAATCGCAGCGTGCGTTCCAAAGTAGCACATGCATATCCGGTGTATGAGTCACATCCGGAATCATTCTGGGTGTGTACCATAGAGAACCAATCAGGGAGCGCCGTAACGGCGCGCCTCTCAGCAAATACAAACCCTTCAGACGTAAGTACTGGGGGCGTGTTTATCCCTAAATCGGGGAGGTCCCAGACCCGTCAAAGCAGACCTCTTGGATCTACTGCGCAGTCTCCCCCTGTGGAACGCATACATCCGCGCTCCACACAGAGGGAACCGGATGCATGAAGCACGTCACATCCGGTCTCTCTAGACTGGCACATCACCACGGGCTTCGCATATGTCCAGGACCTCTCGCAATTAGGGGCGTACCCAATGCTGAGTGACGTATCTCATAGGGAGGCATCTCTCAGACGTTCCGTGCAAATCCCTGTATGGAACAAAAATACATGCGCTCCATATCATATAAAGGGATATTACATGCCGGACGCTAAGATAATCAACCTCCGTATAAACGTCTTGTTAAGTCACTGTGTATATCAAGAACAATACAGTGTGCTACACAGTTTCTACAGCAACGGATATCCTTAAAGTAACATCACTGATGGATGCTGACATGCATCCATTTGGTCTCATATATATCCCAAATAAATGTATTGTGCATACTCTAACATGGAAACGCTTATTCCTTCAACCCCCTCCCCTCAATGTTATAACATGATGGGACGGAGAGGACGTCACCATTACTTAATAAGGGAGCATCTCTCCTATACGCATGTCAATCGACCTATGCTGCCTAATCTAGGAGGGCTCCAAAGATGTATTACACAAAACGTTATGCACAATGTATAACCATGTTCTACTACAATGGGGAGGTTATTAGATGTATTCGATTAAATATGTGACTGAACATAGAAATAAGGGAAGGGGGGAAGGTGTGCTGTGACATCTATGTGTTATATTTGACCTTAGCTGTATATCAATCATATGGTTCGATCAAGGCCCAAATCTAACAGTGACGTATAGATCGGGTTCCAGATAGGGAGACGGAACCGCACCATCAATCCCGAACCAACGGGTTTACAATATCATTGTTCGTTAATACAAGGCTATCTTTGGCAGTTGTTCAAATGGACCTAAATGAAACTGGCGAATTGCAATTGTTCATTTAATCCTTGCGGGGATAAGGTACCCAAGGTAAAAATCCATTTAGTCTCTCTTTGAAGTACTTTTTGGTCCCAATTTCCTCCCCTTTTGGGTTTTGGGATCAGATCAATACCCACAAAACGTAGCACTGAGGGGTCACCACCATGTTTGGCCCAGACGTGTCTGGCCAAAGGTTTGTCTCTCTGGTGCTCGAAGTCACCCAGGTGGTCCCCTATTCGACGTCTAAATTCACGAATGGTTTTACCCACGTATTCAAGGCCGCAAGAACAAGTGGCCTTGTATACCACTCCCTGAGAGCGACAATTGATAAAGTGGCGGATTTCAAAAATTCTGTTAAGGACATTGCTCCTAAAGTTTTTCCCTATTTCCAAAAAGGGGCATGCAATACATTTGGAGCATTTGTAACACCCTTTGATTTCTCTAGATAGCCAGTTTGTTTCATGGCTCCTTTCAAAATGGCTATGTACTAGCCTATCGCCGAGAGATTTCCCTTTTTTATAGGTAATTAACGGTCGGCGAGATAGCGAAGGGCCTACATCTACATCCCGAGGCAGCACACATCACAGTGTGTGACACCCCAGGAATGATGAACAGATCTTACGTGCGTCACGCGGCTCCCGCCGGTAATGCGGAAGGAAGGAGGTTGGCGGGATGTTTACGTCCCGCTCATCTCTGCCCCTCCGCTTCTATTGGCCAGCTGCCGCGTGACGTCGCTGTGACGCCAAACGTCCCTCCCACTCCAGGAAGTGGATGTTCGCTGCCCACATCGAGGTCGTATGGAAGGGTAAGTACGTGTGACGGCAATTAATCGTTTCTGCGACACGGTCAAGATATTGAATGTGTCGCACATACGATGGGGGCGTGTCATATCGCATACGATATCGTATGCTTAATTGCAAGGTGTAAAGCAGGCTTCATAGTAGAAGCAAAAGCAGGTCTTACTCATTGATCGCTCAACTTACAATGTGGCTATGTAACGTAAAGGTTATTGCTTAAATGTAAAATTAAGGGTTTTTCATTGAATTGGCTTTCTCATCTGAGCCAAAAGGACCCTATATAGCTCCATGGCTCAGGTATGATAGTTTTGCCTGTGAGTGTTTTTCAAAACTACATTTTTACTAGGGATGATGGAATATAACAAATATTTGGCAATATTCGGCTTTGCGAATATACAATGAATAGGTCGCCGCGATGCAAATATTCGATGCACAATGTAAGTCTATGGGAAACCCGAATAGTTGCTATTCGGCAACTATTCGGGTTTCCCATAGACTTACATTGCGCATCGAATATTCACAAATAGTCGAATAGCGCCAGCCTATTCGGCGAATATTGACGTTGCCGAATATTTGATGTATTCGATCATCCCTAATTTTTACCCCTTTACAGTGCAATTCAGTAACAAAAATAGGTAAAGGATTCAATTAATTTTACACTGTTTTCACAACTTGATACAAAATTCTCATAATTTCCCACCTAGTATCTTTCATAGCTACATGAGGAATGAGTAGAGGGGAGACCGGGCGAATTCTGAGAACTTCAGCTATGGTGGCTTCCAAGTAGTGTAAGATTTTCCGGTCGCTCAGTTGTGGATGCCTTCCAAATCCAACCCCCATATCCAGCTCCTCCTGGATCTTCTTCTGCACCTGTAATTTATTATAAAGGTGGATCCAACTAGTATAACCAGTGATTCTAACTCTGATTTCTAAAAAAATAGCTCCACATAATTCTTACCTCTGGGTAGTGTAATAAATATACTATTGCCCATCTCAACACTGTAGATGTTGTCTCCACTCCTGCTCCAAATATATCCCCGACTGTCATCAGGATGTGGTCCTCCGTCAGTCCCACCTCATGGGAGATATTGCTGTTGTTATTTTCCATGCTGAGCTTGGCTTTCAGAAGAGCATCCAATAAGTCATTGACTGTTTCACTGCAAAAAGCCGCCTGTAATATCGAAATTAGAGTAAGAAACCAGAGGTCTCAAACACAACGACAGATTTACTACTAGTGGGAATAATACAAGCATGGTTTTAGATTTTCCAAATTAATGAGGAACCTCCCAAGCCATGGCATTTCAGGGTGTCCCAGGACCCCACTGTCAGTGACAAGACCCAATCACAATCTCATTTTCTGACATGAAGGGCATTCAAGTTGTAATATGAAAAGTGGATAAAAGTTTCGACAAGGAGGCATAATCGATCATGTTTTTACGAGTGTGAAAATAGTGTTGCATTTACAGTGGTGTTAAGAGTCTGGTGGGTCTTATTTTTGAGGCAATAAAGGGTGCAAGTGAGAAAAAAGTATGACAGGTGAATGGGAGAAGTAGCAGAGAGGGGTTTAAAGGGAATCTTTCACAGTTTCTGCCACCGAATCTGAGAGCAGCATAACAAATAGACAGAGACTCTGATTCCAGTGATGTGTCACTTGCTGGGCTGCTTGTTGTAGTTTTGATATAATCACTGTTATATCAAAAGATTATAGCTAGAGGACTAGTAAACTTGCTGCCATGTAGTCCTCCATATTCATGAATTCCACCACTACCACTGATTGTCAGGCTGCTGCCTGTAAAGCGTCCCTGCACTGCCCCACAGTCTACTCCCGACAGAGATGCCGAGGTGCACATCTCCACAGCTGGCCATCGGTGTCCTCCCTGCTCCTTCCTCCTGCTCTGTCTGAGGAGCTTGCTCTGCTTGTTGTCTCCGCAAGCTGGGGGCTGCGCATGTCGCTCAGGTTATCAGGCAAGATTCTTAGGGCACACATGCTCGCACTCCTGGCCTCTAAAAAGGACAGCATGCATCCTAAAGTATCCCAGCCTATGGCTGGGAGTCACTATGAATTTAAGGTACCTTCCCCAGTGGTGAGCTGCCTGAACATTTAAGTTCCTTGTGTGTCTAGCTCCCACTAGTATGCCAGTATTCTGCTACTCTTCAGTATTGCCTCCTGCCTGCTCCGACTCTGTCCCACTAGTCTCCAGTACCGACTCCTGCTTTCTCCAGCTCCTTCTAGCCTCCACTACCCACTCCTACTTGCTGCTCCAAATTCATTCTGCTTGCTGTCCCGTGCCTGCGTCCATGACCCTCTGCTCAGCTGTTGCAGTACAAGGGACTGCCCTGGAGTAGTACTTGGGGTCTACAAGCAGCCCAGTCCATCTTCACCATCATAGGCTATGGTGAAGACCCGGTAGTAACTTAGTCACACCCCTTCAGGGTAAGCATGTTCATGGCATAGTAGGTCCGCACTCGCCAGTGTGACACTGTACACAGCTGCCAATCAGTGGTGTTGGCGGCGTTGTACAGAGTTCAGTATTCAGAGAACTGCAGGAGATAAAACAGGGATTTTATGAAAATTGCAGCAAATAGCCCAGTAAGCCGTACATGGCTTGAAACAAGATCATGCTGCTCTTAGATGATTTAGCAAAACTCTGATGACATTCTTTTTTAAAAAGGTAGAACAGAATATTTTACAAACTTACTAATGATCCCGATTAGGCAGGATTGTATTGTGAACAAAAGCAAAATCCCCTTTGAATGAGTGGCAGTGGCCAAAAGTCTTTTCCTGGTGGATGGTCATATGACAGGACTGGACTGTCTAAGGATTGGAATTTTGGAAAGTATGGGTTTTTTTTCCCTGTTGTATGGGATCAAACCACAGGACATAAGGCACATGTGGGAATCTGGCTGTGCTGGTTCAGTCAGACATGTAGAGCCATAAACGCTGGACAGGATGACTAATGATTGCCTGAGGGAACCAGTGGAGGTGGAGAGGCGAAAGGGCCGAGGGCATTCTATGTCCTAGGGTACAAAGTGATGCAATCTGTGGGGTCACCAAGTTGTGCTTCAGAATGTGAATACAGCTTGGCTAACGTCACAAATGTTTTACTACAATAATGTCGTACTTTGGCTATTGTGTGAATGGTAAAGAGGGAGGTGGGTTAATCCTGACATTTATCATTAAGCAGTTTCCCATTATAATTATTTATTGTCAAAATTCTTTAAAAAAAATAATTTTGAATGCATTTAACAGTTTTAACACTGGATTTTTTTTTACACATGTTCTACATCCCCTACCTCATGCTCCTTTAGCTTCTTTTGGAGCAGCTGATCTCGGGTTGCCACCGATTTCCTCAATACATCCAGGTCCTTGTTCGGGAATATCTGAAAACATTAAAGAACAAATATTGAATTTCCTTTCGTGGTTAGTTCATTGTTTAATGAAATTCCTGCTCTATCTCTGCGTCAGAGTCCAGTGGATGGTCATACCAAAGGATTGATGGCTATCTCTATCCACAGTCGTAAAGGGAAATCGGTCAGTCATGGATAGAATGGCCCAATTTGTTAAAAATGTAATTCAACTTTTTGCGAAAAAGCTGTATTAAAATCTAAGTTCTCTTTTTGGGCCTGCTTTATCAAAGCTTTTACAACAGTATTCTAACATAACAAGCTTTGAAAAGTTGCATAATTTTGGTGCAACTCAAGGCAGGACTAAAATTATGTGACTTTGTCATTCTGAAGTCATTTTTGCCAAGCTCCAACAAAGTGAGCGGAGCTGGGGCAGCGTTTGCTACCCCAGAAAACTTACAGTAGTAGAGGCTGGAGTAGGATTTGTGGCTAGGCACACAGAGAGGTGCAAACCAGCATCTCACACTGAGTGAGGGGAGTCTGACTCCAGCACATCTCATCATCATTACGTCATCAAGACAAGCATGAACCTCACTGGTCTTGATCTTTCGGGCCCTTAAATTTTAAGGTTATATATGTATATGTACCGCCCCTGCAGCAGTTGGACTGCTCAGATCCGGGGTTGCTGTGGCTCGAGGGTCTCCGGACTCGGGGGCTTACGGCCACTGGAAAATGAAAGGGCGACTATTTACAAGGGGATTAGTGTTCGTGACGCCACCCGTGGTTCGCGGTAAGAGGAGTACCGCCGCTGCCAATGGGAGTACCCGGGGGAGATGGAGCGGGGCAGCCAGATGACGTTCCCTCCATGGGTAGGTTAGGCCCCGGGACTCTGGATAATGGAGATGTAGGGAAGCGTGGTGCAGGCCAGGAGGGGAGATTCAGGGGAGAGCAGCGTACTCACTCAGGCCGTGTGGATGTTGATGCGACCATTAAGCAGACTCTGACACAGGAGTAAACCAAGTCTCTGGGTGCCGCTGCCACTTGGGGGAGCTCGTCCGGGAATCCGTCCCTGTTGGTATTGCTGATGGTTCTGGGCATACCTCCATGCACTGTGTTAACATGTTTCTGAGTGACCCCTTGGCCTGAAGCTTTCGGGGTCCCGCTCCCTACGATTAAATAGAGGAGCTGTGCTTGAAATTTCAGTGGGCCGCATTAGCTGGAAAGCCCTATCCCCCTCATTCTGTTGGTGCCTTCGATCTCTGAGCTCTTGGGGAAAGTTCATAAAGAGACTATCCTCCACAGGTTAATTATCAGGTTGCGTGAAGTTACTCCCTAATCTAGGGTCCACTCCCCGCCGTGCTTGATACCAGTCTGGTTACTAGATTTTCTGGTGCTGACCGTTCTTCACAACTAAGTCTGGGCACCCTTCTCCAATACCCTGCGACCGGGTCTCCGACTCCTCCGGTCCTAGACCACCGTCTTCGACCTAGCCAAAGTCTCCCAGGGAGCTATTACTCCCTCAGCTCCTCACTCTCTGAGGGCTACCACTTCACTGACTATGTCCCTCCCACCATTCTATCTGACCCCTAGGCGGGTGGCCCTTTTCCAGCTAGACCACCCACTGGTGTGCCTGACAGGGTGTGGTGTGAGGTGTGGTTAGGATTTGAATGCTGATGGAAGCAATACCAAAGGTTAGGATCCTAGAACTATGGAGGGTGAGTTCTGCACCATAAGAGAAAGGGGTGCAGTTCCATGTGACACCCTGATTAGGTCAGGGGCGTCACATATACAGAAACTTATCAGTGGGTGGTGTATCCACATAGAATCTAGAGAGTTAGATGTTGGTGATATTGGGGACAACACTCGTCATTTTGACACGGTTCCAACGTTCAATGGCCACATTCTTCAAATGCCGAAACTAGGCGTGACTGTTTTTGGTATTAATGTATTGCTGTGACAATGACTTTCCTGATTTTGGCTCAGGTTAAATGGGAATGTTCCTATTGGGCCTGGTGCATGCTAAAGTTGACCTCATAGAGTGGGAAAGGCTTCAATAATGTGATGACCTGAGATCAGTTTAATTGTGTGCTGAGTGTGATAGGCGGACTCACAGATAACCAGTGGGTCTAACCGGGTTAAAAAAATTCCCTGATCCGGCCCGAGATTGGTCCTGTTACCTGGCCAGACGCCGGTCCCCATATAAGTCTTTAGGGACCAGAATCCGGCAATTAAAAATGGTGGTAGGAGGGATAGGATGATAAGAGCAAGCGCTTCATACTTACTGAGGCTTCGGCGTGGCTGTAACTTTTTCCAGGTCACTTCTAGGGCCGCTCATTATTGCTAATGGATGTGACAATCCCGGGCGGCTGCAGGCTGCTATTTTTAGGCTGGGGATGGCCCAGTAACCATAGGTCTCACCAGCCTGATAATACCAGCTCCCAGCTGTTGGGCTTTATCATGCCTGGGTATCAAAATGGAGGGGGACCGCACACTGTTTTTCTTAATTATTTATTTAAATAATTAAAAAAAAAAACAAAAAACGCAAGCAGTTTCTTCTATTTTTGATACACAGCCAAGATAAGTGCAGGGCTGGAGGCTGCAGCCTGTAGCCATGGGCTTTATCTGTGCTGGTATCATAATACGGGCTAACCCTACACTAATTGTTTTATTTATTTATTTTATACCACAATAGCGACCTGCAGAGAGCACCTGTGATTGGTTGCAGGCAGACGCTGTCACACAGGCTGGGGGCGCATCTGACTGCAACCAATCACAGACACCAGGACGGCCGGTGGGCAGGGAAAGCCGTGCATATGGATGAGCAATAATGCGGGAAAAGTTACAGCTGTGCTGGAGACTCGGTAAGTATGAAGAACTTGCTTCATTCCTATTCTTTTTTTTTTCTTTTCATTTCACGAGTGCGGGATCCGGATCATTAGCTGGAATTCCCTGAGAATTACAGACCCCAGCCCGACACTCAACCACGTTTGAAACCACGTGGATCCGAACTTTTACAGTCCAGGTCTACCCATCACTAGTGCTGAGACATTTTAGCCACCAATTGGCCTTTTTAACCCTTCATCACAATAGAAAATTTGGAGCTTCACTAGTGTCGTATTAACGATCGCTTGGAACAAAGATGTGCATCAAGTGTACTAGCAGAACCTAGTCTCTATTTAATGTGGGAATTGAACAAAAATGTTTTTATATTGAATTATATGTATTTTTCTCAGAATTCATTGGGATGGGCTGCGATGATTAGTTAGAGGTGGAGCCCAAACTAAATGGTATATACAGTATACATATATTTTATATACTGCATTTTACTCTTAGGCTACATTCACACATCTATGAGAAACGGGCACACCTCTCCTGTGTTAATTATTTTGCCTCCAAAAAACTGAAGCAGGTAGACTCTGAACTTTTATTTATCCATTGACTCTTAACTATGGTTCAATGAAAAATGGATGAAACTCAGAGGGAAGTCTGAAGTACAACGTCTGTCTTCTGTTTTTCATCCCTGTTTCACAGATCCCCATGGCCTTTAGTGGCCGAGTCTGATCCACAAAATGGATTTTTTTTTTTAAATGGATGAAATACAGTATAGACCAAAAGTTTGGATACACCTTCTCATTCAAAGAGTTGTCTTTATTTTCATGACTAAAAATTGTAGATTCACATTGAAGACATCAAAACTATGAATGAAAACATGTGGAATGAAATACTTAAAAAAGTGTGAAACAACTGAAAATATGTCTTATATTCTAGGTTCTTCAAAGTAGCCACCTTTTGCTTTGATTACTGCTTTGCACACTCTTGATATTCTCTTGATGAGCTTCAAGAGGTAGTCACCGGAAATGGTTTTCCAACAGGCTTGAAGGAGTTCCCAGAAATGCTTAGCACTTGTTGGCCCTTTTGCCTTCACTCTGCGGTCCAGCTCACCCCAAACCATCTCGATTGTGTTCATGTCTGGTGACTGTGGAGGTCAGGTCATCTGGCGTAGCACCCCATCACTCTCCTTCTTAGTCAAATAGCCCTTACACAGCCTGGAGGTGTGTTTGGGGTCATTGTCCTGTTGAAAAATAAATGATGGTCCAACTAAACGCAAACGGGATGGAATAGCACGCCGCTGCAAGATGGTTGGGTAGCCATGCTGGTTTAGTATGCCTTCAATGTTGAATAAATCCCCAATAGTGTCACTAGCAAAGCCCCCCCACACCATCACACCTCCTCCTCCTCCATGCTTCACGGTGGGAACCAGGCATGTAGAGTCCATCCGTTCACCTTTCCTACAAAGACAAAGTGGTTGGATCCAAAGATCTCAAATTTGGACTCATTAGACCAAAGCACAGATTTCCACTGGTCTAATGTCCATTCCTTGTGTTCTTTAGCCCAAACAAGTCTCTTCTGCTTGTTGCCTGTCCTTAGCAGTGGTTTCCTAGCAGCCATTTTACCATGAAGGCCTGCTGCACAAAGTCTCCTTTTAATAGTTATTCTAGAGATGAGAAGGTGTGTCCAAACTTTTGGTATGTACTGTATAAGTTACGTTTTTTTCAATCATAATTTCTCTAGTCCCAGATCCTTGGAATATATAAGTAGTATAATAGGTATCACTTGGCTTTTACAGAAATAGGTACACAAAAGAAAAAAAGATGATTAGTCAATTGCCATGGGAATAATTCAAAGATTTATATGGCTTTTTCTGCTGTTTGCAGTTTATATAGATAATTATTGTACAGAAAAGGTGAAATAAATATAATTGTAAATAAACTGCATTCATTACTTGACTGGCTCACTGTTCACACTGAGCAGAAAGTGTCATCTCAATACCTGATATCACATAATAATGTAATGTATCGGAAAAAAAACCACTTTACAATTAATTATAAGAGATCTGAACAGTTGTAGAGTAGATCTCTCTCTTCGCTAATGAAGGGCAGCACAAATTAAAAACCACCAAAATTGCTCAACTCAGTTGTCAGGCCATGATGCATCTATGTATAGCGCTGATTCTAGACTTTCCCCTTAAAGGGGTTTTCTGGTTTTGGAAAATCCCTTTCTCCAGTTTGATTTTAAAAAGTAAACTGT
The DNA here is from genome assembly GCF_048569485.1 of Anomaloglossus baeobatrachus. Lineage (NCBI taxonomy): Eukaryota > Metazoa > Chordata > Amphibia > Anura > Aromobatidae > Anomaloglossus > Anomaloglossus baeobatrachus. The sequence continues at coordinate 77,166,326 of NC_134357.1, forward strand.
CCTTTATTCACCCTCCCCGGGTCCAGCACTGAATCTCTGCCGGTATCTGTTTTTAAGCAAACTGCAGGCATGTAATAGGAATGTTCTCGAAACCATAAAACCCCCTTTACGTCTACTTTCCATTACAGCCATACCTGGAGCCAGGGAAAGATGTCAACCAGGCTATCCTTTGCCACGGTGTCCACAATGCCTTTGCTGTAGCTTAGCATGGTCTCAAATTCTTCAGCGCCTCTACTATATCTTGTGTTGAAACACAATGCACAAACCACGTTGGTGACGGCTCGTGTGAGGTCTGGAGCCATGTCGAGTGGGATGGTCTGGAAAGTTGTAAGCGTATTGCACAAGGAGGCAGCTTCTCGAGAAACTGATAAAGAAGCAAGAATCATTGGGTCAATTTGATTTTTAGATATTCTGAAATTAAATAGACGGCAACATGATTACATCAAAAGGACACAAGGGGGTGCCATAAAAGGCAATCTGTCAGCAGGTTTTTTCTATGTAATCTGTTGATTACAGCAAGCTGTAGCAGTTAAACAGCAAAAATCAAGTATGCCTCGCTTATCAGGCTGTGTGCTGGTGTTTACTTAAACTAATGGCTTTATTACCCTGTGATTAACATTGTTAGGTCTAGCTGGCTCATGCAGGGGAGTCCAGCACACCCCCTGCTGTGTTTAACACCTCACTGTTAATGTATAATCTCTATACTGAGCCTGGGGTGGGCGGGGATAGCTCCCTGGGCTCAGCTACATGACTAAAGCCAAAAATTCAGATTATATCAGAAAGGCTGCAGCCAGTAATCTAAATGATATATTCTTGGATTCGGGATCTCTTTGCCTACATCATGCTGCTCTCTGATGAGGTAGCAAAAAACTGCTGATAGATTCCCTTTAAAAGTACAGTATGTAACAGTAATATCTATACACTAGAGGATTTTTTTTTTTTTTAATTGACATAGGTTAAAAAAAAAGTTATGCAACACATACCAGCCTGATGGAGGTGAGAGATCAATCTGTATGCTTTTATCAGGTGAACGGGGGACTTATGGATATGTGAACACAACTTGCCCGGTGCAAATGCCGAAGTTAAGATGTGGTGTGAACAGAGCATTTCTTAACAGGGTATTTCAAACTTGGGCATTTATGGCATATTTGATTTTCATACCAAAGAGTATAGCAAAAAATGCCTGATAGGCTTGTGTTTCCTGGCCAGTTATGATAAACTTATAAAACAATAACAGGATAATCATATATAAAGCTGAGTGTGTGTGCGTTTGTGTGTGTGTGTGTGTGTGTGTGTGTATGTATATGTGTCTGTGCATGTCTGTGTGTGTATGTCCACTAAAGGAATGCACACAGTCGCATTTACAATCATGAAATTTTGCACAGACGTCCCATTTGACTCAGGGAATGTCATAGGCTATGTTTTGAGTGAAAAATTTAACCCTGCACTTTACAGTTATTCGCCAAAAAAACCTGCTTACATTAAAGTCAATGGAGCTGGGAGATACAGGTCATGAATAGGAGCTGTGATTGATTGCTATAGGCAACGAAGGACATTCATAGAATAAAAAGCTTATGTGTCAGGTAATATGATTTCGGTGAAGAGACACAAAGAAACACAGAGAGACACAGAGAGACAGAGAAACACAGAGAGAACAAAGGGACACAGAGAGACAGAGAAGCGCATACACACAGAGAGAAATAGAGGCACACACAGAGACAGAGAGAGAGAAAGACAGACAGACACAGAAGGGGAGTAAGACACTTAGTCACTATCCTGGGCAATGCCAGGTACTACAACTAGTGCTATATATTAACCATCACATTAAACTGATTTAGGACCATCGTTTATTTACTAAAAGTAAAATACAGGGACAACCTGAATGCACTTGAGCACATAAATCATCAAGATCCGCTGCTGGCAGATCATTTTTTATAACTGTAATATTATTAATAACACGTCTATCCATCCTGTAATTTTCATCAATTTATGACTTTTCCTTCTTGTTATTGCAATTTCAATGTTGAAGACCGTATAAAGAATATGATCATACTTACCGTATATTGGCACATTTTTACTAGACGGACTGTTGCACAGGCACACAGGCTTGTTAGAAGATAATATATTCATTACTTTTTAATTGTTAACGGTAATCATCCACAATCACCTTCAAAGTGAAAACTTTTTGGGTTCATGCATATTAAAAATTTTAAACCCGTCAAATATATATTTTTTATTATTTTTTATATGTACCATAAATGCAAAATTCATAAATTCCTATAAAAATTCCTATAAACTGAAAAGTAAATTCTATCGTAGGTTACACTATAAAAAAAAAAGTTGGTCATGTACTTCATTAATTGACCACTCGATGTCAGCATAGCCACAACAATTTCCAACTTATAGGCCTGTTGTTTAGGTTTACTGTAGTAGTGTTTAGAGGTATTATCACATGATTTTTCAGTATAGGAGGGATTAGACGGGCATTAATTAACTCTGACTTTTTATTCATTGTATTATATATCATAAATAACCGTGCACAGCAAATTATATCAGCGATGACAGCAGATTGTCGAATATTCTCAACTGTTACCACTAGAGGGGGCATGTCAAGACGTCTGCAAAGATTATGTGAAGAAGAGTGGTTTTCTGGCATCAGCCAAAAAAAGTGTGTATTTATTGCATGATTTTTTTTTCATATGTGTACCAAGTCCTATGTCTGTGGTTAATGCATAGGACCCTTCATTGCTTTCTTCTAAATAAAAGGATGAAATCTGTAGTAAAAAATAAATCCTGCAGCATATAGATTTCCACTTTAAATTTTCTCAAAGAGGTTATATCTTAACCCTTATAATAATAATAGTGGCTTGAAAAATATAAATTCAACGTCACCCGCATTTACCGTATTCCTGCAACACTGCTCGAAGTAAAATAAAAATAGAAAACACGGCACAGCAATGTATATTTTCTTAATTCATTACATTTTTATCTAATATATAAAGCTATGTGTATGTGTGTGTGTATGTCCACTAAAAATATCCGCACCGTCGCATTTACAATCCCAACATTTTTCACAAACACTCCATGTGACTCAGGGAATGTCATAGACTATGTTTTGACAGGAAAATTTAACCCCGCACTTTACAGTTACTCTCCAAAAATCTGCCTCCATTAAAGTCAATGGAGCTGGGAACTACACATCATTAATAGGAGCTGTGATCGGTTGCTATAGGAACAATGGACATTTTTAGTATAACAAACGTCTGTGTGAGGTAATATGATGTCGGTGGAGAGACTGATAGAGAGAGAGTGAGAGAGACAATGAGATAGAGACAGACAGACACACACAAAGACAGGCACAGACAGACAGAGACAGGCAGACAGGGAAAGAGACAGACAGGGAAAGAGAAAGACAGACAGGGAGACAGACAGAAAAAGACAGATAGGGAAAGAGATAGACAGGGAAAGAGATAGACAGAGAGAGAGACAGACAAAGGCAGACAGGGAAAGAGACAGACAAAGACAGACAGGGAAAGAGACAGACAGAGAGACATGGTCAGAGACAGACAGAGAAAGAGACAGACAGACAGACAAAGAGACAGACAGAGGAAGACAGGGAAAGAGACAGACAGGGAAAGATACGGACAGAAAAATAAACAGGGAAAGAGACAGAGGGAAAAAGAAAAAGAGACAGACAGGCAAAGAGACAGACAGTGAAAGAGACAGAGAGACAGATAGCGACAGAGAGACAGATAGAGACAAACCAAGACAGACAGAGAGATAGAGAAATAGACAGACAGGGAAAGAGGAAGACAGACACACAGAGACAAACACACAGACACAGATCCACAGAAACAGACAGACACAAAGACAGACACAGAGAGATAGAGAGAGACAGAGAGACTGATACAGAGATAGACAGACAGACAGAGACAGACAGGGAAAGAGACAGACAGAGACACAGACACAGAGATAGACAGACAGAAAGACAGACAGAGACAGGGAGACAGACAGTTACTATCCCAGGCAACACCTGGTACTACAGCTAGTATATTTATATATTCAAAATGTCTTCAATCCCACACTAACAATAACCATCACTTCACACCACAGTGCAGAATAAATATAAAAATGTTCTTCTTATTGCGGTATAGCTTATCCAGATAAAATTGTTCCATAGATAATATCAAACACGTACATTTCCGTATTCCGCACAACAGTCCAATAGTCTGGATTAAACGCACAAAAACATCATCTTCAAAAATACAATAATGCTGCAATGAATCCAAAACAGGATTATTTTACGCAAACATGTAGCGCTTTTATTATCCATGCTGGGTGCGGCGGATCCATGGGGGGGTCTGTTAGCATATTCTGCGCTACAGCGCTTCAATGTGTCAGCATAGAAACATATCAGCCTTCTGCAGATGAGTTGAGAGGAGACAGGCGTGAATACCTATGGCCATGTTTTGGTGTCCTTCCCCTTTCTCAATCCTTGGAGGACCCCGAAAAGTCACCACAAGTACTTCATCCTGTCTACTCGTACTCATCTCCTGAGTATTGGTCCAAGGATGACACCCTATAATGAGGTTCTTGTCAATGCACATTGATTATAACGTAGCCAAAGCTGACAACTCTATACAGTCTGGTTGATTAGTTATTGAGGTTGTCTGAGATCAGTTCCCCCCTCTGCTAGCATAGTCATATAAAAGCATAGCCATTTCTATACTCACTGATCTGCTCAATGGCAATGGTTCCTTCACCAAACATGCTGAGAGCGGAGTGCACTAATTTACGGTGAAACTTCCAAGTGGGGCTGTAATCTGCAAATGCAATATCTTTGGCTTCTCTTGTCAAAATATCAGTTGTTACCTTGAAAGGAAAGAACATAACCTTTTAGCAATATATTTCAAACAAACATTTTTATACAGGATAAGTCTGTGCCTACTGTCTTACTTCATGGAGGATGATTATATACAGCTCTGGCAAAAATTAAGAGACCACTGCAAAATTGTCAGTTTTTCTGATTTTTCTCTTTATAGGTATAATTTTGAGTAAAATGTAAATTGTTCTTTTATTCTATAAACTACTGACAACATGTCTCCGAATTTCCAAGAAATACATTTTGTATTTATTTTCTGAAAATGAGAAATGGTCAAAATAACAAAAAATGCTTTGCTTTTAGACCTCAAATAATGCATAAAAAATAAGTTTATAATCATTTAGAAACAACTATACTAATAATGTTTTAACTCAGGAAGAGTTCAGAAATCAATATTTTGTGGAATAACCATGATTTTTAATCACAGCTTTTATGCGTCTTGGCATGCTTTCCACCAGTCTTTCACACTGCTTTTTGGTGACATTATGCCACTCCTGGTGCAAAAATGGAAGAAGTTCTTCTTTGATGGCTTGTGAATATCCATCTTCCTCTTGATTACATTCCAGAGGTTTTCAATGGGGTTCAGGTCTGGAGATTGGGCTGGCTATGACACAGTTTTGATGTGGTGGTCCTTCATCTATATATTGATTGTCCTCGCTGTGTGGCGTGGGAATCGGCATTTTAGAAAAGCCATAGCCCTATGCATCTGCCACAAAAGGTCCAAAGTCTTTGTTTTTCCAATATCGTTACCCCATCAATGAATTATGGTTAGATCTAGAGAAGGCATAGATCATAATAACTTTTGTTAAACATTACACACATTTTTCCACTTTATGCCTCTAACACCATGCGATAAAACCTGTAAAGAATCAGTTGAAAGCAAGATTCTCTGAGTTGATACTTTTTGATGCCCTCTTCTGAGCCCACTGAATAAAACAGTGGCCAACTATCCACACTAGCGATGGGCGAACCTGAACTGTAAAGTTTGAGATCCATACCAAACATCTAGTGTCCATGCACAGACCTCAAACACAGACTTCTCAGGGAAGTCTGTGTTTCTGTTCAGGTTTGGCTGGCCAGATAAAAATAAAAGGTTTTTTTTTTAAAATGTTTAAAGGAAGTAAAATGAGGGTTAGAGTTGGACAGTTATACTCACCAAGTCTCCAGCCGACAGTCTGACTGCAACCAATTACAGAGGGTGGTCAGGGGAAGAGGTGCATATTCATGAAATTTAATGAGCGAGCCCAAAAGCAGTGTGACAGTTGCACGGAGACTCGATAAGTATAACTGTCCTGCGCTAATCCATATTTTTCTATGCCCTAGCCCTTACTAACACTATTTTATCGCACTAAAGTTCGGATTCCCATAGACTTATAGAGGGTTTGGTATCTGGGCTCATGTTTGGGTTCAAGTCCGGACCCGAACTAGACTGGATTGGACTGGGCAGGTTCCCCCATCTCTACACACAACCATTGGGCTTGAAAAATGAATGTTAATCAATAAAATAAATCTAGTCTAATATATAATTTAAACCTTAAAGACTCCCATCTAAAATTTTTAATTATGTCTCATTCAAGCCTAGCCTAGCCGATACCATGGCTGCACCTATTCTGAATGAATAAATGAATGAATGAGAAGAAATTTTAAGGTTACCCATGTTTAATTTTACTAAGCAGTTGTTTACCAATGCATTAAATTGAAATTTAGTTGCTGGTTCACTTTTTCTGTGTATAACAAAAGGACCCTAAGAAGTCAGTCTTACTTCTAATCATTTTTTAACATTTTTAACTGGGCAAATACATGAAGGTTTAATTTAATGGATGAACCTTTACCTAACTGATCTGTGTTAGTTCTTCTTAAAAATATATGAGAATAGTGCAAGACTACATCCTTAAACTACAAACCAGAAATACACACTTTTGCTAAATGACCCAACTTCCAATCCTCAATGGTGCAAAAAAGGCCAAAAGGAAAGCTGCCCTGAATAAACGTGTCTCGAAGTTATCAATACATACTTCCATGAAAACCAACAACAATTTCTGCAAAAGATCAACAGATATTAGGCACAAATTCATCAGACTTGTAAAAGGATTTCTTATTCCTTTCAATAGCTGCCTAATAAGAAATTGACTGATCAACGGGTTTTCGCCCGATAGATTTAAAAACAAAGAATTACCTGCTAATGTTTGACTAAAGCTGAATAGGATCCACCCTTTATAAGCAAAATTTCCATCAATTACAAAGCTACTTCCAAGTTGCATTTTTTGTAAACTAAATTTTTAAGCCTATAAAAGTTAACCTATTAACATCATGCTGCTGAATAATTTAGTCCATGTTCTGGATGCTATAGAGTGGAATCAATCCTATATCACATCCCAAAGATGCTGCCGCCAGGGTGACCCTTCTTGATCATCCTCAAAAACCAACTGATAAAACGTCCACCACTGGCGACGAGAAAGAGAATCTGCTAATAAATTATTTTAACTATGATTTTGCTTGATAGCAGCCCGAGCGGTCATTCCTAGGCACTGGAGAGCCACAGAGGCCCCCACTATCGGAGAATGGCAGACGGAGCTGTCACATATTTGTCAAATGGAGGAACTTTCAGCAATGGTGATGGGAAGTAACGAAAAATTTACTAAGGTCTGGCAACCCTGGGTGTTGTTCAAGGAGTCCTCTGACTTTCAAGCCTTGTTTCGGTAACAGCACATACCCACACACTCTCCTTACCTTCCCCTCCAACCGTTTGTCAAATCCCTCTTGGTCTCTTATTTTCCTCTGTCCTTCCCCCCCCTCTTTTCTTCTGTTTTTAATACTCTTAGAATACTTATTTTTCTTTGTTGTTTGAAGTCTAGTTAGCCATATCTTGAGGAGATTCAGGTTACGTTGGAAAATATCAAACCAACCCGGAGGCTTCCCTTAAGTAATATGTGGTTGTGTGATACGATATCGAGATAAACCGTTGCGACCGTCATATTCAGTCATCGGGTCGATAATATAAAGAGGATGTGGCTAATGTATTATTCAGTTTTTTATTCATACTCTTTGTTGCTTTTTTTATGTAATCATATTTTGATGAAAAAATTTCAATACAAACAGATTTATCATAAATTATTTTAACCTTCAATATAAGAAGCCTTCAGCCAAATATTGTATTTTAGGCAACATAAGACTAAATGTCTTAAAATTCTCACTGCCAAACTACACGAAGATGACAATGTATTAATAGGAAATACTACCCCTGGATTATCAGAATGCACATTATCCTTCTGTTTGCAAGTTTTTTACCTCCAATAACCACTGCAACTAAACAGGAAATAATTCTAACACAACTATATTTTTAGAGAATCTATTTACAATCCATGAAGCCAGCCATTTTTCTGGTGACCAATGACCCTCAAAAACTGCGCCATAAACAATACTACCAGCGGCATCTGTAAATATAAGTGAGGAGCTAAACTCTTGTTGCCAGCAACTTCAGCCATTAAAATTGCTCAGGAATTCCAACCACATACACAGATCTTCCTTCATGTTCCTATTCAATCTAAAGTGCATTCTTGAAGAAATATTGCCCTTTATCGCATTATTATTATTTATTATAGTGCCATTTCTTCCATGGCGCTTTACAGTGAAAGAGGGTATACATACAACAATCATTAACAGTACAAAACAGACTGGTATAGGAGGAGAGAGGACCCTGCCCGCGAGGGCTCACAGTGTACAGGAGGAGAGAGGACCCTGCCCACGAGGGCTCACAGTCTAGAGGAGGAGAGAGAACCCTGCCCGCGAGGGCTCACAGTCTACAGGAGGAGAGAGGACCCTGCCCGCGAGGGCTCACAGTCTACAGGAGGAGAGAGGACCCTGCCCGCGAGGGCTCACAGTCTAGAGGAGGAGAGAGAACCCTGCCCGCGAGGGCTCACAGTCTACAGGAGGAGAGAGGACCCTGCCCACGAGGGCTCACAGTCTAGAGGAGGAGAGAGAACCCTGCCCGCGAGGGCTCACAGTGTACAGGAGGAGAGAGGACCCTGCCCACGAGGGCTCACAGTCTAGAGGAGGAGAGAGGACCCTGCCCGCGAGGGCTCACATTCTATAGGGAATGAAGATGCATCATAAAGACTCCTCAAGCCTCAAGAAAACCCTGCCCATTGGTATTATCCGTCATGCGAAATTTAAAAAGCCCAAGAAAGACTATAATCCTCTCAAATTGTTTTTCTTCCTTTGCTAACATAACAACAATAAGTAACTTGATCTTCTCTGATATATCGGCATGAAGACTACAGTACATTCCATATTTATTGAATCAATAATGATGCCCAGAAATTCTAAACGGCAACAAGGATATACGTTTTTTCCTTTGCAAAAGGAACACCGAATAGATCCATAAGTTTAATGAATTTAACAAGCATACACTAAAGGGCCATTTACACGCTGCGACATCGCTAACGATGTATCATCGGGGTCACGTTGTTTGTGACGCACATCCGGCGTCGTTAGCGATATCGCAGCGTGTAGCAGGCTGAAGTGAACTTAAACGATCGCAAAAGAGGCAAAAATCGTTTGTCTGAGAGAGGTCGTTTATTTATGAAAACTCGATGTCTGGTCAGTAGCAATGTTGTTCCACGTTCCTGCGGCATCACACATCGCTATGTGTGACACCGCAGGAGCGACGAACATCTCCTTACCTCCGTCCACCGGCAATGAGAAAGGAAGGAGGTGGGCGGCATGTTCCAGCCGCTCATCTCCACCCCTCCTCTGCTATTAGACGGCTGCCGTGTGACGTCGCTGTGACGCCGTACGAACCGCCCCGTTAGAAAGGAGGCTGTTCGCCAGCAACAGCGTCGTAGCAAGGAAGGTAAGTCCGTGTGACGGGTGTTAGCGATATTGTGCGCCACGGGTAGCAATTTGCCCATGACGCACAACCGCTCGCTAGCGATATCGGTACCGATATCGCAGCGTGTAAAGTACCTTTAATCATCAGACTCTCCTGAACCAATAAATAAAAAGTCATCCAAACAATGCGGCACACCACCATTTTTTAACTTGGACTGTAACAACCACTGAAGAAATGAGAAAATAGCCTCAAAGTAAGGTAAAGAGAAACCTATGGAGAGGTACCTGTCAGAATAGTACTTGCCATCAAATTGAACACCTAATGAATTGAAACCTAACGGGTTAACTGGCAACAACTTCAAGGCAGATTTCACGTCTGATTTGGTGAGTGCGCATTTTTTCCATACAATCTAAGTTACCATAATCTAAAAGATGTATATTTTTTCCGAGGCTATGCTTATATCCGCTTACTCATTTAAGGAAGACCCTTTTACGATAGGACACATGATGAATTAGCCTGTAAGATCCTAATTCTTTCTTTGGAACAATACCTAGAGGGGATATTGTAAAGTTAACAAACCTCTGCAAAGTGATCTTGCTAAGGAAGTATTTTTTCCAGGTTCACCGTCATCAATGCTTTTTGAGAAGAAATTGTTCTTTGGTACTTGGCAATTGTTGGCTAGATTGAGCATTCTTTTTAAAACATTGGGTGAGATCCTTCACAAAAGGATCAACCGTGGCAAAAAACGACAGTTGCTTAACCATTTACAAGATTAAAGCGAAACATAAACCTGTTGTAAAGTTTTAACCAGAAGGTTGCCTGGAAAATGCATTCCTCTAGGGAATCATAAGGTTTGACCACAACCCTACATCGTTTACCCCTCATTTAATAGAGGGGTGTACCGCCATTTTTGGTCTAAAAGATTAATTGTACATAAGCCAAGCTATATCCACCAAAATTACGGTATACTTCCAGAATTATATCAATATGTTGAAATAGGCCACTACAAATTCCAGGCACGCTTTGACCAAGGACAGCAGCGTAAATAGAAAAGGCTTGAAGACAATTTTATTAAATGATTTAGGAACACTTGTCATTTTTCCCTTTATGTCTATCCACTTTCCTTTCCATTTTATGCAGCTGTTCTTTACCTGATGGTAACAGTGAAAATAAGTCAATAAATTCCTTGTTCCAGATTCTATCTTTTTCAAATGAAATCCCAAATGAAAGATTTCCCAAATCAATGCTTCTTTAAAACATGAGTCTGTCACCACGGACATCTTATGTTTAACCTTGTTGTCAGACTCAATTGTTCTGATTAACTCATTAAATTCTGCTTTCCTCAAAACCTCTGTTGAAACCTGACTTAAAACAGCTATAAAATTCCCTAAAGAATTTACAGTACTAGGAATGGACAGGCACATGGATTGTGTCACCCCTATTTTTGGATCCCGGGTCATGCCTCTGACGGTCCTGGTGTTCAGGGCTCAGAGCCACAATGGGTGGTGAGCATGAGCGCTGACAATCCCCTGCAGGTCCGTCAGCCTTCATCTCTTCATCAGATGAGTCTTCAGATACTCTCCATGACTCTTGTGCTGCTACAACCTCAGAGTTGCTCTTCTTCTTGGGCAGCAACTTTTCACCCAGGCTCCCTTTGCATTCTAAATTTCCCGAAGCCGCCTCTGTACCACTCTGAATTTGGCAGAAGTTGTATCTCCTGTTGACGCGGTGACCGTAAGATTCCGATGACATTGCTGGTCTCACGATGCTGTTTGAGATTCTCACAAACCCATAACATCATCCTAATGGTGACGTTCTTCTTGTTTGTGGACAGTGGCGGTGAGTAAGCTTTGAGTTTTCTCCTTTTCTTCAGGTGCCTGCCTGATTCCTCCTCTGGGATGGGGTTACGTCCCACCAGAGTACACTCCTACAACTTCTGCTTCGATCACCAGACGCCACCGTATTTCCTCAGTGGGCGATGCTGGTGATAGCGGAGGAGTCCACGCCAGTAGCTCTGGTGGGTGCAGTCTCCGCCCATCCACTAAGCTGGGTTTCCCTGGGATCTGCAGTACCACTGGCTGACGATGGTGGCGTGTGTCTTCCAGCTGAAGTCACCATCTTTCAGCAGCTACAGCCAATGGGAAGACACTACACCGTTCTTTTTTCCCCCTCCTGTCTGCTGGTCACTGCCAGATATAGTCTTGTAGTTCACTGCTTGTCTCTGGTTCTCACCCTGCTCTGTATATTGATTCTTGTGTTTTCACTTCTGCCTGCTCTCTGACTACTCTCCTGCCTGCCATTTTTGTATTTCACTGCCATCTCCAGTTTTTGACCTTAGCCTGATTCCTGGCTACTCTCTTGTCTGCTGATTTTGTCCCTTTTCAGTATCTCCTGATTTGACCCTGTCTGACAACTACTCTTCTTGGAATTGCAGCCTTCCACAGGTAGCGATCTCCGGGGCCCTGTATTAATTCCAGATCCCTGTATAGTGGTTAAAGGGTTTCGGGGTTCTCAGGATCCTACTTAGTGAGCAGCTTGCCTCTAGCCTGTCCGTGATAACCATTCTGAGACTGTGGTTCCAGATAGACGTCACAGATGGCTGACAATTCCCTCAGGTAGGAACCACCTTCTCCTGGAGCTGATCTTCCCTCTTCAGACACCGACGCTGAATCCCTGGAGATGAGACAACTCCTCAGCCACTCTTTGCCACTTTCTTCACCAGCTCTTTGAATCAGCTGTTCTAGTAAGTCTTCCATCTGTGCTTCACTTTCTTGATCAGCTGAGACTGCACAGCTGGTCCACAGACCGCTCTTTAAAGGGAACCTGTCACCAGTTTTTTGGCCTATAAGCTGCGACTCTTATGTACAGCATTCTGACATACTGTATATAAGAGCCCAGGCCGCTGTGTAGAACATAAAAAACACTTTATAATGCTCACCTAAACCAGTCACTGCGGTGGATGTGGGTCAAATGGGCGTTTTCGTCCTCCGGTGCCGGCGCCTCCTCTTTTTGCCATCTTTGTCCTCCATCTTCTGAAGCAGCGGTGTATGACGCGTCCGACGTCATACACACTCGCCGACATTCAGGTCCTGAGCAGGCGCACTTTGATCTGCCCTGAGCAGAGCAGATCAAATTATTAAAGTGCGCATGCGTGGGACCGGCGAGTGTGTATGACGCAGGCGTGTCATGCACACAGGCTTCAGAAGAAGGACGAAGATGGCCGAAAGAGGAGGCGCCTGCACCGGAGGACGAAGACGCCCATTTGAGCCACATCCATGGCAGTGACCGGTTTAGGTGAATATTATAAAGTGTTTTTTTATGTTCTACACAGCAGCCTGGGCTCTTATATACAACATGTTAGAATGCTGTATATAAGAACCCACTGGTGCTGGCCGCAGCTTATAGGGCAAAGAACTTGTGATAAGTTCCCTTTAAATAACCCTTTTCTTCCCGCTCCTTTTCAGATGAACCAAGCACAGCAGAGGAAATGAAGCGCACAGCCAGGCAGGTTAAACTGGGTAGAACCAACTTGTGTCTCCACCGCTAACTGATGTGACCTTTACACCTGGTGACTCAAATTAATGGTTTCACCACTGAGGAAACCAATGATAACAGGGAGCCATGTTAAATAATAGGGGTCTTTGCCACCATGTTTCTCTCATGCTGGAGGATTTTTCATTAGTTGTGGTACTTGGCGGCAAATAAAGAATAAAAACATATAAGAAAAAGAAAGTTGTTTACCATGTGTTTTACTTAAAAAAAAAATGAGGTTATACAACGCCAATCCTATAAAAATATATACGATTCTCCCATTGTATTCTATGGATTTTAGTGAATAGATTTTATAAGCCCACGTGCACGCATTGAGTATTTGGTGAGTTTATTACCTCAGTATTTGTAGCCAAAACCAGAAATGGGTGATAAATACAGATGTGGTGCCCATGTTTCTATTATACTTTCCTCTGATTGTCCCACTCCTGGTTTTGGTTACAAATACTGAGGTAAAAAAAATCACCAAATACTGAATATGTGTTACGTCACCACCGGAGTCCGCTCCAGCTACTTCTGCTCCGATCGCCAGGCAACGCCGTGTTCCTGCCGTGGATGGTGCTGGTGATGGGAGATGAGTCGATGCCAGCGACACCGGTGGGCGCAGGCTCCGATCATCCACTGGGCTCGGATATCTTGGGATCTGCAGTACCACTGGCTGACTGTGGGTGGTGTGTGTCTTCCAGCTGAAGTCGCCAGCGTTCAGCTACAGCCAATGGGAAGACACCATACCCATCTTAGTTCCCCTCCTGTCTGCTGACCTCTGCCAGAGATAGTTCTGATTTCTTGGCTCCTGGTCCGCCCTATTCTGTTTAGTGATTCTGGTGTTCTGACTTCTGTGTGTTTTCTGACTACCTCTCCTGCCTGCTGTTTTTGTACCTCGCTGCCCGATCCGGATTTGACCTCTGCTACGTTTTCTGATTACGTCCTTGCCTGCCGATTCTGTCCCTGTTCTGCTATTCCTGGTTTGACCCTGCCTGACGACTACTCTCATCAGACTGCAGCCTTCCACAGGTAGTAATCTCCAGGGCCCTGTGTAATTCCAAATCCCTGTATAGGGGTTAAAGGGTTTCAGGGTTCTGGGGGTCCTGCTTGGTGAGTGGCTTCCCTCTAGGTTGTCCATTACATCCCATCTGAGTCTGTTGATCCAGGCAGGCGTTACAATATGTGAACATGGCCTAAAACAGCAAAACAGGTGATTCAATCTATGTTCCTCCAGTTGGTAAGTCCCAGAGAAGACCATCTCAAGAGATTTTGCGCTGAGTCTGGTAACGTTACAGTGTAATCTGCATCCCTGTAATGCTGAGGAAAGTCCTCTGAATTTCTAGTGATATGTATTTGAGAAAAGTGATGTAATAATTTCATCTTCTATCGCATTTTGTGGTTTTTTGTTCTCAGAACTGATAGGTCCTATTTAATGTGAACTGTAGTTTTACATGGAGGTCATTCAGATAATCGCTGTCTATGTAATTCATGGAGGCCTGAAGTCTGCCAGAGAAAGAAAACTTCTTAGGATATGCTTACACAACATTTTTTTTCAAACGATTTTTTTCAAGCCTGAAAACCTTCAAAAGAATAAGCATAACTTCTACATAAAAATTACGTTGTTGTTTATACGGTCAGGCTTTTGAGCATCCATAGATTCTCCATAGTTTACAGTAGAAGTCAATGGAATTGCTAAAAAGATATCAGAAAGACACCTGGGGGTTTTTAGAGTGTTTTCTCAGCATTTTAGCCTTAGAAATGCTGGAGTCTTTTTCACGGTCATTTGAAATAAAATATACATCTGATAAATTACTGAAAAAAGACACCCAAAGAATGTATAAAGGGGCCTTTCAAGGACATTTGCCTGAAAGGGAATTTCTTGATAACACAACTCCCAACTCCATGTTTAATATCGTAATCTTATAGTTGGTATGAATTTCATTTTTAAAGAGGTATTCCCATTCCCATCTCGAAGATCCTATCCCAATATGTAGTAGGTGTAGTAATAATAATAATATTAATAATAATATTAGCAAACACCTCCAATTAGAAATGTAGTATAGATCTCTTAATATAGCCATGTCTCTTATCTCATGTGCAGGGCATTACAGGACCTTAGGTATCCATGGTTATGGAAAAAAAAGGGCTTGGCTCCACTTACCTCTGGATCCCCAGGTCAGACTGGATGGATGTCTGGCAACACCGGATAGACATGCAAAAATGAAGAAAGAGTCTCACCTGTAGTCCAATTCCAGTGCTTTAATGTGCTAATACAAAATTAAAAACATATCGGGGAAAAAAATCCTGACGCCTAATGCGTTTCAGTGGGAGACCACCTTACCCATAGGCTATGAGTAAGGTGATCTCCCACTGAAACGCGTTAGGCTTTGGGATTTTTTTCCCTATATGTT
Source organism: Anomaloglossus baeobatrachus (assembly GCF_048569485.1). Classification (NCBI taxonomy): domain Eukaryota; kingdom Metazoa; phylum Chordata; class Amphibia; order Anura; family Aromobatidae; genus Anomaloglossus; species Anomaloglossus baeobatrachus. Next base: position 77,181,984 of record NC_134357.1, read on the forward strand.
TTTAATTTTGTATTGGCACATTAAAGCACTGGAATTGGACTACGCGTGAGACTCTTTCTTCGTTTTTGCATATCCCTGGTTATGACCACGAGCAACTAACTAACTGTGACTCTATGTGTGGTCATAACGATGGATACCTAAGGTCCCGCAATGCCCAAACATGAGGTAAGCTACATAATGAATCAGCAAAACTATACTACATTTCTAATTGGAGGTATTTGCTAATATTATTATTATTATTATTGTGTTACCAAGCTAAAAATAGAAAAAAGTCTGAAAATGCAGTTAGGCATTCCTCCCTTGCTTTCTGCTATAGAAATCTGTTGTCTCTGAAGTACTGAGTTACTCATAAATAGGATGTTATGCTTTTCTGAGAATACTTCTGTGCTGCATACTCAAAGAAATCATAGCTTGTACGACCTTGTCAGTGTGAATGAGTGAAATACTAGAAGGCATGAGTACATAGGCTTGTAAATTGATATCTTAGAGCGAGAGCAAGCTTTACTGAAAACCCCACCTGAGCTCTGAACTTACAGGTCCACAAGCAATCATTCCAGTCACCCAATGTAGACAATAGAAAGCAGAAAGGAGAGGGTAGACTGAGCAGGTTTCACATGAAACGCTTAAAGGGTTTATTCCCATCTCCAATATCCTATCCCAATATGTAGTAGGTGTAATAATAATTATATTGGCAAATACCTCCAAGTAGAAATGTAGTATAGTTTTTCTCAGTCAATATGTCACTTACCTCATGTGCACGGCATTGCAGGACCTTAGGTATCCATGGTTTTGACCACTAGCAACTAACTGTGACTATATGTGTGGCTGTAACCATGGATACCTAAGGTTCTGCAATGCCCTGCACATGAGGAAAGTGACATAGTGAATCTGGAGAACTAAACTACATTTCTAATTGAAGGTATTTGCTAATATTATTATTATTATTATTATTATTATACCTACTACATATTAGGAAAGGATCTTGCAGATGGGAATACCCCTTTAAGCCCTCCATACACTGTTGGCTGAACCATTGTTTGTCAGGGAACTATCTCGCTTGATTGTCACATATAGGCTGGAGTCACACAAGCGAATAAGAAAATTGGACCCATTCTCATCCATATAAGCTGAACGATTTTTTTTTTTTCAGTTGTCATCTGTGTGCTCTGTATGCAATCTGTTTATTTACTCAGCAGCTATTAATCATCTACAGGACCATTTACAGTTTCCAATCTTACAGAATTGTAACGTATCTGTAAATATTTGATGCTATATGGATGGTCTGTATGGCATCCAATTTTCTTCTTGCACTGTACCGATTTACAGCTGAGAAAAAATGTAGATCCACACTGCCTCGAATAAGATTGGCCCCTTTTTTATCGAATTGCACTAGTCTGGTTTACACGCTTGTGTGAGCGAGCCTATCCAGGAGGGCTTGCCCTGCCAAGCTTTCCTGTGTTCCTTCTGGGACAGCGGCTGACAGCTAACAAAAGGATAAGCAATCTGAAATCGGACATGCTGGATTCTTAACTCCCCAAACATCATCTGCTTGGGAAGTATCGGGGGCCCGCCACACATATTAGATTATTGGCCATACCCATCGATTCATATGAAGGAATAAATCACTTTTTTATTTCTCAAATCCCATCTGCAACACATAAGAACTGGAGTTGCAGGTTGCAGCTCGTTGTCACAGCAGAGGATCACAAGTGACATTTAACCCCTTCTACTGCAGTGATGTCACAAGACATAATATTGCATTACATTAATTGTACTGTTTTATATAGCCTGTAATACAGCCCAAAGTTGCAGCCATAATCATTTGAATAGTTATCTCTACTGGGAACAGTTGAATAGGAATCAGAAATAATGATGGGAGATTTCAGTGCTTAAAGCCCGCTTTACACGCTGCAATGTATCTTACAATGTGTCAGCGGGGTCACGTTGTAAGTGACGCACATCCGGCATCGTAAGGTACATTGCAGTGTGTGACAGGTACGTGCGATTGCGATTGAAGGTTAAAACGTTCATCGCATACACATCGTACCTTTCTCTAGAATTGCACGTCAGATTGTTCATCGTACCCAGGGTAACACACATTGCAGTGTGTGACACCCCGGGAACGATGAACAGATCTTACCTGCGTCCTGCGGCTCCCGGCCCACAATGCGGAAGGAAGGAGGTGGGCGGGATGTTTACGTCCTGCTCAGCTCCGCCCCTCTGCTTCTATTGGCCGGCTGCCATGTGACGCCGAACGTCCCTCCCACTCCAGGAAGTGGACGTTCGCCGCCCACATCGAGGTCGTATGGACGGGTAAGTACGTGTGACGGGGGTTAATCGTTTGTGTGCTATGTTCAACAAATTGAACGTGCCACACATACGATGGGGGCGTTGCAAATCGCATACGATATCGTATGCGAAATTGCAACGTGTAAAGCAGGCTTAAGGCTGGTTTCACATTAGCGTTTTTTGTCTTCAGGCAAAAAAACGCAAAACGCAAGTGACTGGATCCTGTGAAATTATTGACAAACGCATGCATATGCAAGTGTTATTTACAGGATCCAAGCTGCAGTTTATGAGTCATGTGATTGGGAATGAGCTGTATTGGGCGTGCATTGAAGTGAATTTGAGGTGACTGCGAGGACGCCGCTCTGGGGGGAGAGAAAGAGAGATGCAGCTTCAGAGCATGCTCAGTACACCAAACAGGATCCTTCAGAGAGGATACAACCGCAAGTGCACAATCCTATTGAACTACATTGTACCAACGGACGCAATGTACAGGACCAATTGACCTGCAGTATTTGGACGCAGGTGAAAAACGCAACATATTGCGTTTTTCAAAAAAGTTAAAAAACTGCAAGTCACCGGATCCAGACGGTAAGGCATGCGAAAACATACGAATGCATGTTACCCGCAAGTCCATTGAAAATGTATTGGATGAAAAACGGATCAGTTTTTGCGGCAAAAAAACCCATTCCTGCTGCATTTCAAAAAACGCTGATGTGAAACCAGCCTAAGCTTGCAAATTAGTAAATGCAATTCTACTCTAGTCTATAATACAGACTGCGACATAGGCATGATATAGGATAAGTAAAGCAATAGTCCTAAAAAGTTGCTTAAAGGGGTTTTCCCAAAAACAAAGATCATTTTAATGAATTGATTTTTGAATAATAATAATAATAATAATAAGTTACACAATTGAAAAATGTTCCTATGCTGAGATAATCTTATATATGTGTCCCTGCTAAATACTGTGTAATGGCCTTGTCTGACCGTACAGGATCACGGGGAAGACTATTCTCCTTGCGGCGACCTGACAAACCAGGTCTCCGCAAGGAGAATAGTCTCCCTGTGGTCCCCACTAAAGCTTCTCATAAGCCAGATCAGATACCCATACTTTGCACTGGCGAGGGGCAATCACCCCGAAACGCCGTCTCTGCAAATTGGGGTTCTGATTTGGCATGAATCCTACGTCATATGAAAAGGCTTGTTAAAGAGCCACTTTTGACTTTTAGGATTGCTTCTTCCAATAGGTGGTGCTAGAGTTTGTCTCCTTCCTCCCTGGAGAGAAAATTTGACCGTACAGGGACATAGGCTGATCATACCACATTTCTCTTTCTTTGAGGTAGAACATTTTTTATAAACAGGTCAAGGAAATGTAAATGTTTTACCTCACAAAAAGACTTAGCTATGATCCTGTGCTATGATGTCTTTATATTCTTTTGCATCTGCACCGGCCCCTGTTGAGATAATCTAATATATGTGTCCCTGGTAAGTACTGTGTAATAGCTGTGTCTGACTACAAGACATGGTCTGATCATACAACATCTCTCTTTCTTTGAGGTAAAATATTTTTTATAAACAGGTAAGGAAATGTAAATGTTTTACCTCACGAAAAGACAGCTATGATCCCATGCTAAAATGTCTTTATACTCTTTTGTGGCCTCTCCTGCCCCTGTTATGATAATTTTATAAATGTCTCCCAGCTGTGTACTGTGTAATGGCCGTGTCTAACCATACAAGGTATGGTCTGATTATATGACATCTCTCTTTCTTTGAGATAAAACATTTTTTAAAAACAAGACAGGGAAATGTAAATGTTTTGCCTCACAAAAAGTCTTAGCTATGATCCCATGTTGTAATCTATTTATACAAGATAAAACAAGGCACTCTTCAGGGTATACTTTAAAGAAGTTTATTTTCAAAAGAATTTTGTTGTGAACATGTGACGTTTTGGCCACGTAGTGGCCTTCATCAGACAACTGTGATAAATAACAGACAAAGTAACAATCAGGATATACAAAAATATATACAAAATATACAAAAAGCAAGTCAATAAGGAGAACAGAAAAGAGGGAAAAAAAGAAAAATAAAGTTAGGGAGAGAAGGAGAATCAGAGACCAGCAAAGAAAGTAAAGGTAGAAACCAGAATGTCTAGGATGTGTGACAAAAGTGTTCATAAATATTACCGTATACCTTAAGCCCGTTGTGTCAGTTAGAAGGAGCATAAATAGAACAAAAAAATATATATTTTTTTAAAAAAAAAGGAAAAAAAATATATTTTTCTGAAAAAATTATTTATATAAAGAAAATTTATTAAATTTTATATTTATACACTTTTGCATCCTCCCTGGCCCAGGAGATATGGTATGATCAGACCATGTCCCTGTACGGTCAGACACGGCCATTACACAGTACATAGCAGGGACACATATATAAGATTATCTCAGCACAGGAAAAAACATTTTAAACACATCCAATTGTGGAAATTATTATCATTCCAATATCTATTGATTAATATGAATTTTGTTTGTGGGAAAACCCCTTTCATTTTTATGTAGATTTCTGCTTTACATAAGCTGTCATTCGTTACGAAGATTATCCTTGACACTGATCGGTAATCATCCATCCATCAATGTTTAATTGATGGGGTCTGACCTAGAGCACATTAACCATTCAACACAATCAAGGGTTAGGTGAGTGTCATGTACCCTTCAAAGTTTACATGGAGACAGAGACTATTCCATAAAAGTCATTGTGCCAGGTCCAACTGGAGGTCAGACTCCCACCGATCAAACATTAATGGTCTATTCTAAGGCCAGATCATCAATACTGTAGTACTAATAAAATTTTTGCAAATAGTAACTTAGCACAAGACACTGATGAGAGCATTCTACAAACATATGTAATATCCAGATGTGTTCTGGAAGCTGACGTTTGAGAGTAATAGAGTGACTGTAGATTTCAGTTCTACGTCCATTTCCCAGTATCGGCGGTGCAAGTGAGCACTCAATCTCTCTTCTCCAAATGTTGCATCCTGTGAGCTGCTTGGGAATGCCGCCAGTTCAGGCATTCACAGTGGACCTCTACCTACATGCCGGAGGCTTGCTTTCACACTGCATGAGCCCAAAATCACACCGTTCACAAGAAGCCACAGGTTACAAAGTTCTGGGTGGAGAGAGTGAGACCGGATTAAAGGGAACCTGTCACCAGATTTGGGGCCTATCAGCTGCGGCCACCACCAGTAGGCTCTTATATACAGCATTCTAACATGCTGTATATAAGAGCCCAGGCCACTGTGTCGAACGTAAAAAACACTTTATAATACTTACCTAAATGGTCAATGCGGAGCAGATGGATCAGATGGGCATCTCCGTTCTCCAGTACCAGCGCCTCCTCTTTCGGCCATCTTTATCCTCCATCTTCTGCACAGGCACACTTTGATCTGCCCTGAGCAGGGCAGATCAAAGTATTGTAGTGCGCATGCGCGGAACCTCAATGCCGGCTATTATGGATGACGACGGGCGTGTCATTCACACTAGCTTCAGAAGAAGGAGGACAAAGATGGACGAAAGAGGAGGCGCCGCACCCGGAGAACGGAGACCCCCATCTGATCCATCTCCTCCCACCGACTGTTTAGGTAAGTATTATAAAGTGTTTTTTAAGTTCTACACAGTGGCCTGGGTTCTAACATGCTTTATATAAGAGCCCACTGGTGGTGGCTGCAGCTGATAGGCCCCAAATGTGGTGACAGGTTCCCTTTAAGCATCTCAGTCTTGCTTCAGTAAGTGCCCAATTGGCAAATACGGCAGTACTGGCCGCCCATAGGCCACGTTTTCGTCTAGTCAAGGTCCTTTGGAAATGCAGAAAAGATGTTTGAAAAGGTGAGTATCACTTTAGACTTTTCCCACACAATTGGGTTGTCAATAATCAGCCTAAAGGCTGCTTTACACCTTAAAATTACACATGTGATCTCGTATGCGATGTGACCCGCCCCCATCGTTTGTGCGGCTTGTGCAATTTCTTGCCCGTGTCGCACAAACGATTAAATCCCGTCACACGTACTTACCCTCCATACGACCGCGAACATCCACTTCCTGGTGTGGTAGGGACGTTCGGCGTCACAGCGACATTACACGGCAGCCGGCCAATAGAAGCGGAGGGGCGGAGATCAGCGGGATGTAAACATCCCGCCCACCTCCTTCCTTCCGCATAGCCGGCGGGAGCCGCGGGACGCAGATAAGCTGAGTTCATCATTCCCGGGGTGTCACACACTGCGATGTGTGCTGCCTCGGGAACATTGAACAACCGCACGTTCAATTTTTAGTAATTGAACGACGTGTATGCGATCAACGTTTTTTCGTTCAATCTCAATCGCACGTAGATTTCACACACTACAATACCACTAACGATGGCGGATGTGCGTCACTTACGACGTGACCCCGCCGACACATCGTTAGATATATTGTAGCGTGTAAAGCCCGCTTTAGAAGACAGTTGCAGCCATATAATTAGTTTCTAGGTATTGATTCAACTGTTAGGTTTTCTTCAGGAAAGGGTATATCTCATCATCAGAACATGGGAGTCCATAATATGTATTTATATAGAGTTAGATATATATTGTTATTATTACTTTAATAGTATGACACCATTACTTTCACGTTAGGGCTGAAAATCTAAATTCTCTACCAGTATGTCTTCGGAGTGTGGGAGGAAATCCACCAAAGGGTGAGAAAACATATAAACACCTTTTATATAGTATCTTGGTTGGATTTGAACCCAGGACCCAAGAGCAGCGAGGCTGCAGTGCTAAACACTGAGAATGCGTGTCTATTCTACCATCTAAATGAGGTGCAATCCCAATGTACAACAGGTTTTTAATATTTAGAGACATTATGGAAGCAAATCAGACATTAAAATTAAAACAAGAACCAAGAAAAATACTTATCAGCCACTCCACCACCAATTCCTGGTATAGGGAACGGGATGCATGAATTAAAGTCCAGCTGATCACCAGAAAAAGCAATCCAAAACAATCCAAGAAAAATCCAGCAATCCCAAACGATAAAAAATTCCAAAGCTTTATTTCACATTTTAAAATTCCATGGTTCACACTCCATTAAAAGGGAAACAGATATGGGTAAGGATCTGATGGATCCGAAACGCGTCATCTGTTTCCCTTTAAATGGAGTGTGACCGATGGAATTTTAAAATGTGAAATAAAGTGTTGGAATTTTTATTGTTTGAGATTGCTGGATTTTTTTTGGATGTTTTAATTAAAATGATCAGTCTTATTGGACAATGAATGACACCTAACAGAATGACAAAAACTACACAAGTATCAGCAGTAATGCTTAGGCTGTTTATATGGTGAACACTGTCGGCATAGATGGCGTACAATGGTCCAACAACCATGGGATATCCCCAATTTCTGTTCACCCAGCCGCCTGTCTGCAGATTCACATGACACCTAATAGATTCTGTACTCTGTGTTGGTTTGAAGCTTGCTCTATGTATATCACAATGTTATAGTATACACATTTAGTAGTGCAAGAATTAGACAAATTTGGTTAAGATATCTACCATGTATAAATAGTCAAAACAGCCAGGGAAGAATAATGAAAAATACATATATAAAACATAACTTTTAATACAAAACTTAAAAAGAGGTACCCTAATGACAAAAAAAGCAAAAATGGACAAACACTTGTGGACTCTATTGCACCTAGATTTGTGTTGATGGTGACAACAAAAATCACATGCAAACGTCCACCTAAAACCTGGAAAGAAAAGTACCACTCGTGGGGCCTGCAAACCAATTCAGTGAATATAACAGGGCTGACTAATGTAAAATTGGAACAATCTCACCAATTGGTCTGTTCATCCAGATGCCGACTGGGGACAGTAAGGGGGGGGGGGGGAATAAAACTATTACTGCCACACACTACCCCAGTTCACTAGTATAAGTCGCCCGAAATTACTGCTTCCCGACGCGTTTCCTCACGGGGTGATTCATCAGGGGATCCGGAGAGATAGACAAACAGGTGCCATATCCATATGGATCCCCTGATGAATCACCCCGTGAGGAAACGCGTCGAGAAGGAGTAATTTCGGGCGACATACTGGTGAACTGGGGTAGTATGTGGCAGTAGTAGTTTTGTGCCCCCCCCCCTTACTGTTCCCAGTTAGCATCTGGATGAACACATCAATTAATGAGATTGTTCCAATTTTACATTAGTCAGCCCTGTTATATTCACTGAATTGGTTTTGCAGTCCCCATAAGTGGTACTTTCCTTTCCAGGTTTTAGGTGGACGTCTGCGTGTGATTTTTGTCGTCACCATCCGCACATATCTAGGTGCACTAGAGTCCACAAGTGTTTGTCCATTTTTGTATTTTTCTTTTTATGTCATTAGGGTACCTCTTTTTAACTTTCTTATTACAAGTTATGTTTTATAAATGTATTTTTAATTATTCTACCCTGGCTGTTTTGAACATTTAGTAGTGCAACCTGACCTTAAGGATTGTATCCCATATATACAGAACATAAAGCAGAGAACCACCGAGAGTTAATGACGCTTGTTAATATCTGAAGAATTTCATTAGGTCTTGTCTTCAGCCTTGAAGTCCTGTCCTTGAGCATTTAGCATTAAGACAGCCCATGGCTTCCTTACTATCCTGCTCGTTCTTCACACTCATAAATGATAGTTTTTACTTTTTTTCTACATGTATGAAGACACCACTTAAATTATTGCCATGGAAGATGACAAATATTTGTAGGATGGAGGAGCTCTCTGCCGACACCGCCGACACTAGGGAAAAACTCCATAGGACCTGGAGCGAATGGATACTGTTTAGGGATTCACCAGATTTTCATAAACTGTTTTAATAAGGTAGATCCCAGAGGAACCCCCCACCCCACCCCCCCCCGCTCCCTACTTGACCTTCCTTTCCCTATATTTCCCTTTCCCCGTTTTCCCATTACGGTTCTCTCAGGCTCCAACTTTACCCTACTTTAACTTACTTTTCTTGATTTAGGTCCCTCCCCTCCCCCCCTTTTCTTTTTCCTTTTTTTTTTCTCTTTTTCTCTTCTCTTCTTTCTATCTGTTCTATGCCTTCTCTCTCTCTCTTGTATCCTTATACACTTAATGCTCATAATATCTACTTCTAGTTCTCTAAGTGAGAATAATAAGGAATATAACATTATTGATAGGTTCTGATTGTGATATTATACTCAGGAGCAGAGGAATTTCTTTGTTTGCTCTTTCTCATTCTATATACGGTAATTTCTGCTCCTGAGATTGCCTTTACTAGTATGGGCGACTTGAGCGTTACCTCAATTTTTGAATATTTGAGTATGAGTATTTGTTTTGCAGTAAGGCTACTTTCACACATCAGTTTTCTGCATTCAGGCACAATCCTTTTTTTTCCTGATCCAACGGATCCGGCAAAAAAATGTAAAAACTGTGTCCACCGGATCCGGTTTTTAACGGATCCGTTATGCCGGATGCGTAAAAAAACGGATCAGTTGGATCCATTTTGCATCCATTTTTGCATCCGTTTTGTCCGTTTTTTTTTTTTTGCTGGATCTGTTTTTTCAAAACATTGGAGCATGCTCAGTTTACAAAAACGGATCCAGCAGCCGCATCCGGTTTTTGGCCCATTACACCGGATCCGGCGTCCATAGGCTTCTATTGTAAAACACGCCGTATCACGCCGATGCGGTTTTTTCGCTGGACAAAAAAATGTTACAAGATACGTTGCCTCCAGCCGCCACTTTAATTAATTTTGCCGCATCCGGAAAAAAACGGATGCAACGCAAAGCCATCAGGCACAATCCAGTAACAATGCAAATCTATGGGGATAAAACGGATGCGGTACCGGATCCGTTTTACCTGTTTTTTTCCGGATTGTGCCTGATGGAAAAAACCTGATGTGTGAAAGTAGCCTAATGGAGAGATTGTTTGATTATTAACACATGCATCAGAAGATATGATGATAATTGATAATTGACAAGTTCCATACATGATTTTGGATATCTGCTTATTGCTCTATTCCAATGATTTTGTCTTTGCCTTTATTTCTGTTATTTTGTTTAATAATTTCAATAAAAATAGATTGAACATAAATTATTACCATGGAAAAACTAAAGTAGAACTTATCTAGGTGATACTCACAGTTCGGGGTCTTCCAGCAAACGTTTTCCCCTTCTTCAGCAAAACCTCCCGGGCATCCTCATGGTTATTCACAACCACGACATAATGGGAACCCATCATAAAGGAGTAGAGGCTGCCATACTTCTTCTGCAGATTACAGAACAATAAGTGTGGCGGGAGGTGATTTCCAAGGTGAAGTAAACTCCCAATGACAGGCAATGAAGGTAAGCTCTTGGGATACTTTACAGATCCAGGACTTCTTAATCCTCTTCTCCAGATAGAGATGAGAATGAGCCCAAAGGCCAGAAGCAAAGCACCACCAAGCCACACAATCATGCTGGGGTCTCCTCCACCTTGTAATCACTATTTCAGTATTCGGCTCAAATAAATATCGCTGGGTTTTGCAAAGCGACCAATTACTGCTAAGAGATAATTAACTCCCTCGGTCCTGGAATTAGATGCTCTTCCTCCTTTCCTGATGCCCTTTTTATATTTATAGAAATTGTGCTACTAGAACTCAGTCTCATAGATAAGTAATGAAATGTCATAGTTTGCAAAAGAAGAATAGTTTATAGAAATATTTTGCTGCTGGTACCGGCCAAACCCGGAACAGACCACAGGTTTTTGGGACCTTATTATACGCATCTATTAGAATTATAAGGATGAAAACTCGTTTCCTACACCGGGCATCGATGCACCCACACTGGAATTAAAGAAAGGCTATGTCCGCACTTTGCGTCGTCCTAGTTGCAGTTCTAAATGCATGTTTTGGCAGAAATTGCTTTTGCCAAAGTTGCTCTTGACCATCAAAACGCGATAAATACGCATGCGTATTTACTGCGTTTTAGCTGCGTTTTCATCGCTTTTTACCTGCTTTTTCAATGCCTAAAGTCAGATGCGTTTTGAACACAAAGACACAACAAAATAAAGTTTTAACATACAAACACTATGAAAAAAGGGGAAAAAAAAGAAAACAAACCTAATTATTAAAATCATAACGAAAATAGTTATATTTAATAAAATTATAGCGGTTTTATACTATTATTGGCTAAAATATCAATTATTAAATAATTTTCTTTATTTTAATTGTCGGACTATGTGTGTGTGTGTAAAGGAACATATAATTCCACTATTTTGATATCAGAAAAGCATGCGTTTTGGTAGTCCAAAACGCACTGTTTCTGCAGCTAAAAAGCAGGTTAAACGCTGGAATTTTGATGTTTGCTTTTTGCTATTTCTCATTGACTTCAATGTTAGCAAAAAATGGCAAAAACAATTGACATGCTGCTTCTTTGAACGCAGAGTTTTTTCCCAAAATTATGCAAATTAAACGCTGCGTTTGGAAACGCAAAGTGCGGACAATAAATCACCAATTCCCATATACTTTGCAGGAAAATCAAAACGCATGCATTTTGGCATGAAAACGCTCCAGTTCAAAACGGACCTAAAAAGCAGCTGAAACGCAAAGTGTGGACATAGCCTAAGGGTGAACTATTTTCTTAAGTTTGAGAATACATTCATAAAAAAAGAAGAAATATTAGAATTCTTGATGACTTGATAATGCTTTGGCTCAATACAACAGGCTAGGCTCCATTGACTTTAAATAAATAAGTAAATCTTTATTTTTATATAGCGCTAACATATTCTGCAGCGCTTTACATACATCAGGAACACTGTCCCCATTGGGGCTCACAATCTAAATTCTCTATTTGTATGTCTTTGGAGAGTGGGAGGCTGGCGGAGTACCCGGAGGAAACCCACGCAAACACGGGGAGAACATACAAACTCCTTGCAGATGTTGTCCTTGCTGGGATTTGAACCCAGGACCCCAGCACTAACAAGACTGCAGTGCTAACCACTGAGCCACCGTACCACCCTTTCATTAGGAACCAAATCTTAACATGCTCTAAATTTATCATCCAGTATGAGCGACTGTGATAAATGTGGCAGATTTTCATACTGTCCAGTCCAATATTTCACACCAGTCTATACACACTTGATGGCTTTCGGCTGAGCAATGGTTTGGCCGATCATTCGGCCGGTAGCTATCTTGGCCATCTCTTCCATACTCAGAAGCCCTCACTCTGCCGAGTGCCCTATATTCTCTCTGAGATACTCCTCTTCCCATGGCTTATCTCTGGAAGAACAAAAGGATCGGCAGTCTAAAATTGGACATGCCCGATCCCTAACAATCAATTGTCCTGGGATCCCATACACATAATAGAATATTTATTCATTTATATTGCACTATTAATTCCACAGCACTTTACATCCAAAGGCAACACTGTCCCCATTGGGGCTCACAATCTAAATGCCCTATCAGTATGTTTTTTTGAGTGTGGGAGGAAACCAGAGAACCTGGAGGAAACCCACACAAATACAGGGAGAACATATAGACTCCTGCAGATGTTGTCCTTGGTGGGATTTGAACCCAGGACCCCAGCACTGAAAGACTGCAGTGCTAACCACTGAGCCGCCCTAACATTAGACTGTTGGCCGAACATGTTGTTATCGGAGGGTTTGGCAGACTTGAATGAACAACATTAGTAAATCTCATAAACAGAAAAAAAATGCTGGTAAAACCTGAACACTATCACAGTGTCAAACTGGGGCAGTAGGGGTCCACCATTAACACTGACTCTGGGGGCCCTCAGCTCAACTACATGTAAATATTACATTTACAAATGTACTGATGCTTCTATATAATAATATACTGGGTAGTTTGTAAAATGAATGACAAGATGCTTCTTTTGTTTGTATATGGTGAAACAAGTACATTCTGCCATATTGATCATGTTTGGGTGGATAAGTTTACATACTACGGCAAAGGAGCCCACCGGAGGATCCTCCTATTCTCCGGTGGGCCAGTCCGAGCCTGCTGCAGGCTGTAAAACCCCGTGGCAATAGCAGGATGAAAATGGCGCTACACTTGTGGGACAAGTGGTGAATCCTTCATGAGAAAAGAGCAAAAAACATGTGGCACTCACCACCCATAAAATTCAATCCTTTATTCGATCACATTACAAGTTTACACAGGGACAGGAGAGCGGGAACGCAGGTATTGTACGGACAACAGCCATTTCACGTGACTTGCACGCTTCAACAGGTCCACAATTCACAAACTTCAGAGGTATGGACCTGTTGAAGCGTGCAAGTCATGCGAAACGGCTGTTCCTGCTCCCCCTGCCCCTACAAGAACTCTTAATGTGAACGAATAACGGACTACATTTTATGGATGGTGAGTGCCACTTGTTTATTGCTCGATTCTCCTGAAACATTAGTAAATCTATCCCACTGTGTATATTTTGGGTTATTTGAGTAAACGAAAGAGATGGCTAAACTGAAGTACATTAAAGGGAATCTATCACCAGGTTTTTGCAACCTAATCTGAGAGCAGCATAATGTAGAGACAAAGATCCTGATTCTACTTACTGGGCTGCTTAGTGTAGTTTTGATGAAATCACGGTTTAATAAGCAGGAGATTATCATTAGAGGACTACTTGGCATGCTGCCAGATAGTCCAGCATATTCATGAGCTCTGTATAACTGCTAGATCTGCAGCAGAGAAAACATTGGATGACAGCAAACAGCTCAGTAAGTGACAATGCTGGACTCAGGGTCTCTGTCTGTACATTATGCTGCTCTCAGTTGGAGGAGCAAAAACCTGGTGACATATTCCCTTTAAGTAAGGAACGAGCAAAGAATATAAAGGGAACGTGTCTTGTTGGCTAATGCCATTAACCTGTAAATATGAGGACACCGCACTTACAGCATGGCTACTGGGAGGAAAAGGACTTTATTCAGTCACAGGGGTATACTGGAGCAACTTCAGTCACCACTCAGTATAAAATGTAACCACAAACAGACAAATTGGCTGATAGCTGTCTCTGTGCTGATGCTCCGTATAGCCAGCTGTCAGCCATGCCGGCCATGCCTCTATAACTGAAAGCCGAAAGGCTGCCGCGAGGAAGGAAGTTAATTTCCTCCCGGTAGCCCTGCTTTCAGTGCAGCAGCCGCACAGCTCCACAATGCAATTACCCTGCAGATTAACTACATATCCGCAGGTTAATAGCGTACTTGACAGTTCGCTTTAAAGGAATTAGTAGCGGTCAGGGCCAAATACTCGCACTATAACAACTACACAGAACTAGCGACAGAAATTATAATGAAGCTCAGATGATTTTATTGTGGCTTCACTTGACCTAATGAGTAATGTAAAAGACTCAAAGTAAATCGGCACCAACTCACACATATATTATGTCTTCTTAGCCCAGTCTAGGGCACCCATGTCTGTGACATCAGTTAGACTATGCTGCAATCTTTTATCATTGAGGTTTTCTTTCACCATAGGATATTGTTACATTCAGTCACTAATCTCTTTGTGCTGGTGAAACATAGAAAGTCACACTGGATCTGCCTCCGCTCACACAAGCTCCAGTGTTATCTGATTATATATTCCCTTACTGTGATGTGGTCGCTGCAGGAGATCTAACATTACAAGATTGCTATTGAAATAATTGTCTCTCTATTCAGGTAAATTGAGGGGGAAAATAAAGAAAGGACTTACAGTCGTTAAAGCGAGTCTGTGAGCAGGTTTTTGCACCTAATCTGAGAGCAGCGTAACGTAGGGGCAGAGATCCTGATTCCAGCATTGTGTCACTTACTGGGCTGCTTAGTGTAGTATTGATAAAATTAGCAATTTTATCAGCAGGAGATTATCACTAGTGGACTTATAAACCTACTGCCATATAGTCCTCCATATTAATGAGATCTTAACGTGCCTTCCACTGATTGGCAGCTTTTTCTGTACACTGTTCATGGGTAGAAAACTGCCAATCAGTGGATGGCCTCGGCATTAAAGAGGTTGTCCACTACTTTTACATTGATAACCTATCTTTAGGGTAGGTCATAAATGTCTGATTGGCAGGGGTCCGACATCAGGCACCCCCACTGTTCAGCTGCTCTTGGTGCCGACGGCGGTGGCAAGCAGCTGGAAATGCTCAGTTGCAGAGCTGTTCCATCAACTGATAGTGGTCGCGGCCAGGTACTGCACATCTACCTCCAATTCAAATCATTAGGAGTTTATTATGCATTACCTGGCCGCCGCCACTATCAGAGTAATTGAGCATTTTTGGCTTCCTGCTACCGCCAGCACTGGGAAGAGCTGATCGGTGGGGGTGCGGGATGTTGGACATGGTCAGACATTGATGACCTATCCTAAAGATCGGTTATGAATGTAAAAGTAGTGAACAACATCTTTAGGAGAACCACTATATCTGCAGCAGATAAAACAATAATTGTATCAAAATGAATCACTGGAATCAGGGTCTCTGCACCTACATTATGCTAATCTCAGATAAGATAACAAAATACTTTTAACAGGTGTTCGTTAATGTTCTTAAAAAAGCCAGGCAGGATTTTGTGCACCTTTTTTTATTTTTCTAGTGTACTACTTGGGAATTATTTTTTTTAAAGAAAAAAATATTTAATTGAGACTTAGCCTATGGGATTTGCAGACAGGATTAGCCTTGAAAACTTTGCATGTCATGTTTTCTCCATATTGACTGTAACTCAGGCAATTTGATGGGCCAGCCTGATGTAATTTAGAGTCATAATGCACAAGACTAGTTTCTGGATCCATTAATGGATCCAGCTCACCAACTCCAAGGAAGCGTGCAATCACCAGATGGTGCAGGGATACGGAGAAGAGCAGCCAATAGTCCACAAGAAGCACAAAGGGGAGAGTATTCCGCAACGGCATCCAGAAATATAAAAATCAAAGTTCATTTAGTCGATTAAAAAAAACATAAAACCAATTTGTATCAGGGGATACGCGTTTCAGACTATAAGGCTGCTTTCACACATCCGGCTTGAGCAGTGCGGCTCAATCCGGCTGTGCAAGCTATGCAACGGATGCGGTGAAAACACCACATCCTGTGCATAAGTTTTTCCCATGCGGCCCGTCTGTTTTTTGCCGCTTGCGGCATGCTACTGAGCATGCGCAGTGGCAAAAACCGCATGCGGTGGCCGGATGCGGTTTTTGACGCATCGCGCCGCATCCGGCCGCCATAGGCATGCATTGAAAAATGCGCCGCATCGGCCGAATGCGGCGCAATGCGGTTTTTTTTGCCGCACGAAAAAACGTGCCAGGCAACGTTCCATCCGGCCGCTGCATCAGCTAAATCTGCCGCATGCGGCAAAAACCGGATGGAACGCAAGCCCATGCGGCACAATGCGGCACTAATTAAAGTCTATGCAGAAAAAACGCAACCGGCAGCAAAAAAAAAACGGTTGCGATTTTCCTGCAAAGTGCCGGATTGTGCCGCATTGCAGAAACCGGAGGTGTGAAAGCAGCCTAAGTCCTTACTCAAGATAGTGTCTGCTGAAGGTATTAGGTGGGGGCGACACAGCACACTTCCTCCAGCACCATTTTCACAGGTGTTAGAAATTGAAAGGAAACCTGTCACCAAATTTGGGGCCTATAAGCTGCGGCCACCACCAGTGGGCTCTTATATACAGCATTCTAACATGCTGTATATAAGAGCCCAGGCCGCTGTGTAGAACGTAAAAATCACTTTATAATACTTACCAAAACGGTCGCTGCGGTGGAGTTGGGTCATATGGGTGTGACGCCCTGGACCAGCCAGGTAGTCACAGTTAGAGCCCCGCACAACACTTGTCCCCTAATAAGGTGTCACCAGCCAACCATTAAAACCTAGTCACCCCCCTAAGGGCTTGATGAGCACACCAGGGGGTGGAGCCAGGTGGTTGGCCACGCCCACCAAGGAGTTCAGAGAGCCTGAGGCGGGAAAAACGTTAGATTGGTTCAGGAGGTGTAGGAGAGTGGAAGCAGGCCTGTGCTCAGGTCTGCAGCTATCTGACAGGTGCCAGGGTTGGAGCCCGGGCACCTTTGGCTAGGAGGCATACGGAGGCCTCTGCCTGCAGGAGCCGGGAAGACAGCTCGGTGGAACCGTGGTGGACCGGGACAGGGTAGTGGCCCACCGGTACCGACCCGGGGAACCAACTCGGAAACCGGAGCACAGAGGGGGGTACTCAGACCCTGAAACGAGGTCCAGAAGCTACTGGACTGAGTTAATTAACTGATTATGGCCAGGACTATAGGTCCTTTCCCGCCCAAGTCCCGACTGAAGACAACAGCCCAACGAGGGGGATAGAAAGCCACCGCCACGGCAGAGAGATCCCACGGACCAGCGTCTGCGGGCAAAAGGGCTCCTCCGACAATCACAAGCCGGGGAGCAGACTCCTGTATTGCAAGTCCAGGTAGTCCATCAACACTCAAACAGGTGCAGGAGAAAGGCAGAGACCACCAACTGGGTGGGGGACCAGACTGCAGCCGGCTGCGGGCACCGACCACCATCATCTTGGTTTACCAGAAACTTGTGTTTGTTACTAATTATGAGTACATCAGTGCCCTCCAGCCGCCCATCTTCCTGCACCGCCTAACTACTCCCCCAACGGGTCCCAGGGCCACCATCCCTACCCACGGAGGGGTTAACATCTTGCTGCGCAACATCTCCCCTGGGTGCCCTGTAACTGCAGCGGTGGTGTCCACCTTCACCACAACCCGTGGGTGACGTCATGAACTTAACCACGGCTCCGGCCGTACACCTACGTCCCCCAAAAACGCCAGCCCCTTTCAGATCGGAGTGAACACAGGGCCCCCGGGTCCGGAGACGCTCGAGCCACCCATTTGCTGTGTGTCTGAGTCTAATGGACATTGTCTTAGGATGAATTATAAAAGAGGATACTCAGGTTAGTTGAATGCCTACTGTCCGTGTCCCTGTACACAAAATAAAAAAAAAATAATTTGGTACACTAAGCACCTTTTGCTAATATTATATGTACATTTACTTTTTAATGTTTTTCAATAAAGAAACAGTTTTAACTTTAATTGACTTTGTCACTTCGTTACCATCGACCAATACCTCAGTTGATGTTTGGGTTATACTCCCAAAATCTTGTAGAAAATTTTCCTAGGAAACTGAAAACTCTGCATAACCCAACTCCATGTTAATGTCTAATGTCTGAGGTCTGTGATCAGCG
This sequence comes from Anomaloglossus baeobatrachus, assembly GCF_048569485.1. NCBI lineage: Eukaryota > Metazoa > Chordata > Amphibia > Anura > Aromobatidae > Anomaloglossus > Anomaloglossus baeobatrachus. Next base: position 77,200,482 of record NC_134357.1, read on the forward strand.
CAGGGAAACTCGGGTGTCGGTCTACAGGCTTAGGCAAGCTAGCAAAAGTTAATCTCTGCTGGGCTGCTTGTTAGACTTTGATCACATGGTTTTTTTTTGGGGGGGGGTCAGTTACATTTGCTTCCCTCCTACATATGCTGGCTGGACTATTCCATTAATGCCAGCTATAGCTTACCAATACTGGTCTGGTGAGTTGTTGTGATCCAGATTTACTGGTGGTTATTGTGCATTATAGCTGTGAGTGGCTGTGGTGTTAACGCTTGTTGTCTTTTTGTTGCTGCCTTCCTGCTCTTGCTTTTCTCCTTTGTCTTTTACTGTTTAATCCTGTGAGTTTACAGTGTGTCTGAGTTTTAGTTTTCCCCAGTCTGCTTTGATTTGTTTCCATTACAATCCTGCCCCTATGGGTAATAAGTACAGTTTTATCTTATGAAGGGAATCTGATCCTAAATATTTTTAGAACAGTGTAATATTATAATTCTATACAGTGTTTTGTAGAACAGGACCAATTCATGTGCAAAAGTATCCAAGTGCATTATGGAGTCCGTTTAGGTTCTGTATTCTTGGGCCCTATGCAGTTCAATAGTTCATCACAGTGCACATTTCACCTGCTTTGGAGGTAGATGTGGCCCCCCGACCTCTTGAGTCCTGCATCAATAATATGTCCGCCCCTGCCACCCACATTTCTAATCATTAGTCCTCCTGCCCTATAGTGTTTCTGCAAAAATGATTACCGTTTGCAGAGCACAACAATTCTTGGCTACACTATATGTAATGTGAATATTCCATGTGCCCCGAGTTTATTCCCATATGTGAGTATAGTGCCGCTGCCTATCCCAGTGTGCCCTGTGGAAAATACCCACTGCTCCATTCAGTACTGGTTCCAGTCTTCATTCACTAAGAACTGCACCGCCTGTCATACATCTCTGTTGCTACTTACAATACATGAGATGACTTTGTCATCTGCTGCTACCGTATGCTCTGCATAGGCAGAAACCGAGATAACCAAGTCCACTCTACTTTTGCGCTCTACATAGCTACTGCATAGTCAGCGATTTCGCTCTGAATGAAGTTAGTGCTTGTGGGCACCGGGCACACACGGCTAAAAGAGGGGGCGTGTGCCAGGCCCTTGTTGAAGATTCTCAGGAGCTGGTCTTGTCATCATCCTGGTTCATTCTCACTGAGGAGGGTACTGAAATTTTGTGCCATCTCAGAATTTAGTGCCCGGGACAACCCCACTGTGGCACCCCAAAGCTATGTTGCTGATTCTTCCATATGTAAAAACAAAAAAACAAGCTGATAGGTCCCCTTCAATATATTCTACTCATCCTGTCAGTCGTCAGTCTTTGTGTTTAAAGGGAATCCGTCTTTAAAGGGGATCTGTCACCAGGTTTTTGCTCCCCCATCTGAGAGAGGCATAATGTAGAGACAGAGACCCTGATTCCAGTGATGTGTCACTTACTGAGCTGTTTGCTGTCATTTCGATAATACCAATAGTTTTCTGCTGCAGATCTAGCAGTTATACAGAGCTCATGAATATGCTGGACTACCTGCAGCACGCCAAGTAGTTCTCTAACGATAATCTCCTGCTGATTAAACAGTGATTTTATCAAAACTACACTAAGCAGCCCAGTAAGTGACACATCACTGGAATCAGGATCTCTGCCCCTACATTATGTTGCTCTAAGATTAGATGTTAAAAACCTGATGACAGATTCCCTTCCGCCTTGTGAACACGTCCATATTTTCAGTCTGAGTGCTATCTATGAATATAAATGACAACACTTGGACCCAAGTTATTCAATGGGGCAGTGCAGATGAACAATTTCTTTTTCGCTGACAGAATACGTGCGTGATGACATTCACAGCATACTTAATTTTCCTATATAGTATCTGATATTTACGGACATTTTACCATTCTGTAAGATAGGAAACTGTGGATGTGTCAATGATTAATAGCTGCTACTGTAAAAAAAAGAAAAAAAAATAGGAATCAATTTACGAGATGAATTATGGCTCACTAATTAGGAAAATTATAGCACAACTAAAGGGATGGAAGGGTCTGCCTCTACCACTACTGGCAAGGTGCCACCTGATAAAAATGATGAGCTTTCCTAGACTGTTGTACCCATTCTAGACGATCCCGATATTGCTAAAACTGAGGGACGTAAATAGGCTCAACTCAGCGTATGCGGATTTTATATGGAGGGGAAGGAAACCTAGAATAAAGTTACGATCACTGATGAAGTCAACGGAGGAAGGAGGTCTCAGTTTCCCAGATGTTCGGGGTTATAACCTGGTGTGTATAATGAGACATGTGTTTGATTGGTTGAGAGGAACAAGCAGGCACTCAGACTATGGCATGGAAGCCAAGTATGCATCACCGTGGGATTTGGCGTCCATTTTACATTCCCCATTGTCCAGGGCGGATGGGCACATAAGGAACTCAATCTTATTCCGAGACACTATGCTAACATGGAAACTGGTAAGAAAGAAATTGGGACTGTCATGGAAAGTATCTAAGTACTTAAATCCCTGGGCATCTCCGAACTTTCCCATGGAACGGGAAAATAAGCTATTTACTAGATGGAAAGAGAAGGGCGTCGAGAGAATGAAGGATGTCATGAATGTGGAGGACAGGAGGTGGATGACAGGACGGGAAGTGCTTGACAAGTATGAACTTAATAGCTCACATATCATCCAATATGAACAACTGAAGCATGGAGTATTTGTAGATTTGGGGGAGCTTGGAAAGGAATTGAACAAGAGTTTGATTGATGAGCTTATGGAAAGTGATGTAGCAAGTGTAAATGTTTCCAAAATTTACCGAACATTTCGGGGAATGCTTATATCTGGGGAGGATAGCCGTACTCTAACAGCGTGGGGGAAACAATTGAAAGGGCAGGAAGTTGTAGGGGATATATTGAAGGGATGGGTACAGATGCGGAAACATGTTACCAATGAGAGATGGAGAGACACCCAATTTAGAATTTTACACAGGGCTATTATGGGCTTCAACATTCCGGGAAGAGATATGCGGTGTCCTAAATGTCAGAGAGAAAAAACAGATATGCTACATGGACTATGGGAGTGTAAGGAAATTCACAGGTTCTGGAATCAAGTTAGATTATTTGTCCAGGCAACATGGGGAATTTCTGGAAATCTAGAGCTAATGGTGTGGATTTTCCATTCCTTTGAGGGAGGAGTAAGAGGGGGATCGGACATGCCGGGAAAGAAGAAATATACAATAGTACATGACATAGCCATGATAGCCAAACGGTCCATCTTAAAGCATTGGATACAAAGGGAGGGACCATCCATAAAAGAGGTCATCGGGGAATTACATAATTTATTGAGGCTGGAGAAAGTGGAAGCGGAAAGGGACAAAGACAGGTTGACACCCAAGTTTTTTGGGAAATGGAGAAACTTCATTGAAAGTCAATTTACTCAGGGAGAAATAGATAATCTGATGACACCTTTTGTACAATCGGAATGGTACCTTCTGAATGATAGCCAGGACAAACTGGGTAAATTGAAAATCACGTAGGTGTGGGTTCCGGAGGGAAGGGGAGACGAGACGCTAAGGTAGCAACAAGACGTGCCAGAAAATTTGGAAGCATTCGGGGTTGGCTCAGGGGCTTAATGATTCTAATTGACTTGTATCGCGTCTGTTATTTCTTAGTACTTTTGCCTTGGTTTAATAGAGACCATATCAATCAGATAAACAGTTTAAAATATCAAGTTGGGGCATCGCACCCTATTATGTCACATATTGTCAGACAAATGTTTTTCCTTGTGTAACCATGAATATCTTGTTATGTTTATAAAAAATTGGAAAATCAATAAAAAGTTTTGGAAAAAAAAAAAAAAAGAAAAACAACAAAACAAAAAAAAATGGATTGCACAAGGATGAAAAGTGAGGAAAAAAAATCATCCCACTTTTCTGAATGAAAATCAGCCCGATTATTTATACTGTGGTGTGAATGTGACCATAGGCCGGGGGGACACAAGTGTATGAAGAATCGGTCCCGTTCTCATCCAGAGAAGTGAGGCGAATCTTTCTCACTCGTCATCCGTGCGCTGTCCGTGCACATCCATTTTCTTCCTGAGCAGATATTAAATCTTTTACAGGACCTTTTAGTTTCCTATCTTGCAGAAGTGTAATAAACCTATAAACATCACACACCATACATTACTCATGCATCTGATTTTCTTTCTCGCACTGTGCCAACAGAAATGGTAATGCTGAATACAGCTGAAAAAAGCCACGCAGATCCGCACCGCCTCATTGACTAACATTGGTCTGAGCACAATCCCTTAGTGACTATAGGAATCATAAAACAGTTCTCTAGTGCTGGAGAACTACAAACCCCAGCATTGCCTGGCACTCTTATACTGCAACTTAGGGAACTTTTGGGATAAAAGTGACAAAGAACAGCATCTACAAATAGTGAAAATGATGAGTGTGTAATGCACAAAAGGCAGAGGACAGCAGTGAGGATGAGGATGGAGCTCAGCTCTGTGCTGCTGTGTATGGAGACAGAGGAGGAAGCTGCACTGCATTCTGGGATGGCAGGAAGCTGCTTCAGAGGCTGGACACGTGACTGTGCAGGTAATGTCTGTGCTGCTGCCGGGTGCCTGCAAGAGGAGGTGAGGGGAGCGCGGAACACAGGCAGCACTGACTGCACGGGCCACAGCGTATAGGACAGTCTGCAGTGCACTGTGTGTATGTATGATGTATACAGTATGTATTGTGCATTAGGGCAGAGTCTGCTGTGTGTACTGTGTGTTACTGCAGCATAATATACTATATACTGCACAGTGTATGTATATATAGTATACTATATACTGCACAGTGTATGTATATATAGTATACTATATACTGCACAGTGTATGTATATATAGTATACTGCACAGTGTATCTATATATAGTATACTATATACTGCACAGTGTATGTATATATAGTATACTGTATACTGCACCGTGTATGTATATATAGTATACTATATACTGCACAGTGTATGTGTATATAGTATACTATATACTGCACAGTGTATGGATATATAGTATACTATATACTGCACAGTGTATGGATATATAGTATACTATATACTGCACAGTGTATGGATATATAGTATACTATATACTGCACAGTGTATGGATATATAGTATACTATATACTGCACAGTGTATGGATATATAGTATACTATATACTGCACAGTGTATGGATATATAGTATACTGTATACTGCACAGTGTATCTATATATAGTATACTATATACTGCACAGTGTATCTATATATAGTATACTATATACTGCACAGTGTATGTGTATATAGTATACTATATACTGCACAGTGTATGTATATATAGTATACTGCACAGTGTATGTGTATATATAGTATACTATATACTGCACAGTGTATGTATATATAGTATACTGTATACTGCACAGTGTATGTGTATATATAGTATACTATATACTGCACAGTGTATGTATATATAGTATACTGTATACTGCACCGTGTATGTATATATAGTATACTGTATACTGCACAGTGTATGTATATATAGTATACTGTATACTGCACAGTGTATGTATATATAGTATACTGTATACTGCACAGTGTATGTATATATAGTATACTATATACTGCACAGTGTATGTATATATAGTATACTATATACTGCACAGTGTATGTATATATAGTATACTGTATACTGCACAGTGTATCTATATATACCGTATACTATATACTGCACAGTGTATGTATATATAGTATACTATATACTGCACAGTGTATGTATATATAGTATACTGTATACTGCACCGTGTATGTATATATAGTATACTATATACTGCACAGTGTATGGATATATAGTATACTATATACTGCACAGTGTATGGATCTATAGTATACTATATACTGCACAGTGTATGGATCTATAGTATACTATATACTGCACAGTGTATGGATCTATAGTATACTATATACTGCACAGTGTATGGATCTATAGTATACTATATACTGCACAGTGTATGGATCTATAGTATACTATATACTGCACAGTGTATGGATCTATAGTATACTATATACTGCACAGTGTATGTATATATAGTATATACTGCAGTGTATGGATATATAGTATATAGTGATGAGCGAGTACTAAAAAGCTCGGGTGCTCGAAGCTCGGGCCGAGCCTCCCAAGATACTCGTGTACTCGGCCCGAGCAACGAGCCCAATGTTATCCTATGGGAGACCCGAGTATTTTTGTGAAATGACCCCCGGCAGCATGGAGAAACCCTAAAAATGTCACAAAAGTCTCAGAAGAGTGCTCAAATGACATGGCAACAGCATGGGGAAAACCCCTTGAAGCATTTATCACTGAAAAGTCACAGCTGTGAACAATGTTGTCCGCGTTTTACGCCATTTTTACGGACTCACCAGAAAACCTTCCAAAATGACCCCAAAATGATTTTTCATGGCGGAAATGTTAAGGGCACATACCCAATAGTGAGATAGAGCTGGTGTATGTTACTTTTTGAGATTAATACATGAAAGATTTTACGTGAAAACATTGTGTGGCACTCCGATGTCCCTGAGAAGAGACGTACATGAAGGCCTCTTGAGTCTAATGTGCCCATTTTGAGGAAGTGAGTCTTTGTAGTATTTTCCTTTGCCAGGGCAGTCCAAAATTGTGAGGTTCACCAATGCCCCTGCATACAGACGTGCATGAGGGCCTGTAAACCTGAAGTGCCCATTGTAAGGAAGTGGGTCTATTGTAGTATAGCCCTTTGGCAGGGCAGCCAAAAATTGGGAGGCTCCACGTTGTCCCTGGGTAGAGACGTGCATGAGGGCCTCAAAACATTAAGTGTCCATTGTCAGGAAGTGGGTGTATTATAGTATAGCCCTTAGGCAGGGCAGCCAAAAATTGGGAGGCTCCACGTTGTCCCTGGGTAGAGACGTGCATGAGGGCCTCAAAACATTAAGTGTCCATTGTCAGGAAGTGGGTGTATTATAGTATAGCCCTTAGGCAGGGCAGCCAAAAATTGGGAGGCTCCACGTTGTCCCTGGGTAGAGACGTGCATGAGGGCCTCAAAACATTAAGTGTCCATTGTCAGGAAGTGGGTGTATTATAGTATAGCCCTTAGGCAGGGCAGCCAAAAATTGGGAGGCTCCACGTTGTCCCTGGGTAGAGACGTGCATGAGGGCCTCAAAACATTAAGTGTCCATTGTCAGGAAGTGGGTGTATTATAGTATAGCCCTTAGGCAGGGCAGCCAAAAATTGGGAGGCTCCACGTTGTCCCTGGGTAGAGACGTGCATGAGGGCCTCAAAACATTAAGTGTCCATTGTCAGGAAGTGGGTGTATTATTGTATAGCCCTTAGGCAGGGCAGCCAAAAATTGGGAGGCTCCACGTTGTCCCTGGGTAGACACGTGCATGAGGGCCTCAAAACATTAAGTGTCCATTGTCAGGAAGTGGGTGTATTATAGTATAGCCCTTAGGCAGGGCAGCCAAAAATTGGGAGGCTCCACGTTGTCCCTGGGTAGAGACGTGCATGAGGGCCTCAAAACATTAAGTGTCCATTGTCAGGAAGTGGGTGTATTATAGTATAGCCCTTAGGCAGGGCAGCCAAAAATTGGGAGGCTCCACGTTGTCCCTGGGTAGAGACGTGCATGAGGGCCTCAAAACATTAAGTGTCCATTGTCAGGAAGTGGGTGTATTATAGTATAGCCCTTAGGCAGGGCAGCCAAAAATTGGGAGGCTCCACGTTGTCCCTGGGTAGAGACGTGCATGAGGGCCTCAAAACATTAAGTGTCCATTGTCAGGAAGTGGGTGTATTATAGTATAGCCCTTAGGCAGGGCAGCCAAAAATTGGGAGGCTCCACGTTGTCCCTGGGTAGAGACGTGCATGAGGGCCTCAAAACATTAAGTGTCCATTGTCAGGAAGTGGGTGTATTATAGTATAGCCCTTAGGCAGGGCAGCCAAAAATTGGGAGGCTCCACGTTGTCCCTGGGTAGAGACGTGCATGAGGGCCTCAAAACATTAAAGTGTCCATTGTCAGGAAGTGGGTGTATTATAGTATAGCCCTTAGGCAGGGCAGCCAAAAATTGGGAGGCTCCACGTTGTCCCTGGGTAGAGACGTGCATGAGGGCCTCAAAACATTAAGTGTCCATTGTCAGGAAGTGGGTGTATTATAGTATAGCCCTTAGGCAGGGCAGCCAAAAATTGGGAGGCTCCACGTTGTCCCTGGGTAGAGACGTGCATGAGGGCCTCAAAACATTGTTCCCATTGCAAAGGAGCGGGTCTCCTGTCATTGTAATGTCCATTCTGCAAAGAATGGGCGAAAAAATTTACCACTGGGGGTATACCTGAAACAAAGGCCTAAGTATTGCAATTTGTAACGGTCATCATCATGGTGGCGCATGAGGAGAAGGAGGAGCAGTCCAGCGATTATCCAAAGTCCAGAAGTGTGTACCCATGGGTGAGTGGAGGTACATGGCAAACTTTAAATTCCGCTCTCATTTGCTGGTGGTGTGGTGAAGTCTGGCCCAATCCAACCCTTGTTCATCTTGATCAGAGTCAGCCTGTCAGCATTTTCAGTTGACAGGCGGGTGCGTTTATCTGTAATGATTCCACCTGCGGCACTAAAAACACGCTCTGACAAAACGCTAGCGGCAGGGCAGGCCAGGACTTCCAAGGCGTAGAGAGCCAATTCATGCCACGTGTCCAGCTTGGATACCCAATAATTGTAAGGCACAGAGGAATGTCGGAGTACAGTTGTTCGATCTGCAAGGTACTCCTTCAGCATCTGGGCAAACTTAGGATTTCTTGTGGCACTACCCCGCACCTCAGGGGCTGTGGTACGTGAGGGGCTGAGAAAACTGTCCCACATCTTAAAGACTGTTCCCCTACCTCTGGCGGATTGGACTTGTGCCTCTCTCGGCTGTACGCCTCGGTTGTCCACTGATTCATGACCTATGCCGCTAGCGTTTTGTGAGGGGAATGCTTTGCCTACTTCCGTGACTATGGCCTTCCGGAACTGCTGCATTTTGGTTGACCTCTCCTCCACGGGAATAAGAGACAAAAAGTTCTCCTTGTAGCGTGGGTCTAACAGTGTTACCAACCAGTAATGATTGTCGGCCAAGATGTTCTTAACGCGAGGGTCACGAGACAGGCAGCTTACCATAAAGTCAGCCATGTGCGCCAGACTCTTAACAGCCAGGACTTCAGTAGCCTGACCAACAAGATGACTGAACATGCTGTCCTCCTCCTCCTCCTCCTCCTCATCTACCCTGTCCTCTGGCCAGCCACGCTGAACCGAGGATATGACTGGTGTGCATGTCATATCCTCAATTTGGCCGGAGAGTTGCTCCATGTCTTCATCCTCCTCCTCGTCATAGTCCTCCACTGCACGTTGTGATGAGACGAGGCTGGGCTGTGTGTTATCATCACCCACACCCACTACTGTTTCTTGCTGCAACTCATTGCGCTCCGCCTGCAATGCATCATGTTTGTTTTTCAGCAGAGACCGTTTTAGAAGGCAGAGTAGCGGTATGGTGACGCTAATAATGGCGTCATCACCACTCACCATCTTGGTGGAGTCCTCAAAGTTTTGGAGGATGGTACATAGGTCTGACATCCATCTCCACTCCTCAGGTGTTATGTGTGGAGTTTGACCCATTTCCCGACGGCTTAGGTGATGCAGGTACTCAACAACTGCCCTCTTCTGCTCACATATCCTGACCAACATGTGCAGAGTTGAATTCCAACGCGTGGGGACATCACACACCAGTCTGTGAGCCGGAAGATGCAAACTGCGCTGAAAGCCGGCAAGGCCGGCTGAAGCAGTAGGTGACTTTCGAAAATGTGCAGACAGGCGGCGAACTTTTACCAGCAGATCAGACAGCTCTGGGTATGACTTTAGAAACCGCTGAACCACGAGGTTGAGAACATGGGCCACGCATGGAACATGTGTCAGCTGGCCTCGCCTCAAAGCCGCCACCAGGTTCCGGCCATTGTCACACACGACCTTTCCTGGCTTTAGGTTCAGAGGTGTGAGCCAGTGATCTGCCTGCTGTTTCAGAGCTGTCCACAGCTCTTCTGCATTGTGGGGTTTGTCACCTATGCAGATTAGCTTCAGCACAGCCTGTTGCCGCTTCGCCGAGGCAGTGCTGCAGTGCTTCCAGCTTGTGACTGGTGTGGAGGGTACAGTGGATGAGGATGCGCAGGAGGAGGAGGAGGCTGAAGAGCATGACATTCCGGAGCTGTAGAGTGTGGGTGAAACCCTGACTGAGGTAGGGCCTGCAAACCTTGGTGTGGGAAGGACGTGTTCCGTCCCTCGCTCAGACTGGGTCCCAGCTTCCACAATATTAACCCAGTGTGCCGTCAACGAGATGTAGCGGCCTTGCCCACAAGCACTTGTCCACGTGTCTGTGGTTAGGTGGACCTTGGGTGAAACAGCGTTGTTCAGGGCACGTGTGATGTTTTGTGACACGTGGTTATGCAACGCGGGGACGGCACACCGGGAGAAATAGTGGCGGCTGGGGACCGAGTAACGTGGGACAGCTGCCACCATTAGGTCACGGAATGCTTCTGTCTCCACCAGCCTAAAAGGCAACATTTCCAGCGCAAGCAGTCGCGAAATGTTAGCATTTAGAACTGTGGCATGTGGGGTGTTGGCAGTGTATTTGCGCCTGCGTTCAAAGGTTTGCTGAATGGATAACTGAACGCTGCGCTGGGACAAGGACGTGCTTGATGATGGTGTTCTTTCTGCGTAGGCAACTGCAGGTGCAGGAGTGGAGGAGGTTTGTTCGCAGGCAGCATGGACAGGGGATTGGCTCGCATGCACAACCAGCGAAGACGTAGCAGTGACATCAGCAAGCACTGCTCCTCGACTCTGTTGTACTTCCCACAAAGTCGGGTGCTTGGCTGACATGTGCCTGATCATGCTGGTGGTGGTCAGGCTGCTAGTTTTGGTACCCCTGCTGATGCTGGCACGGCAGGTGTTGCAAATGGCCTTTTTTGAATCATCTGGATCCAACTTAAAAAACTGCCAGACTCGGGAAGACCTAACATTTGTACAGGCACCTTGTGTCGTCGTGTTGTTCCGGGGAACGGTTGCCTGACTTCTGCCTGGGGCCACCACCCTGCTTCTTACTGCCTGTTGTGATGCTATGCCTCCGTCCCCCTGTGCACTGCTGTCCTCGCTCTGCATATCCTCCTGCCAGGTTGGGTCAGTTACTGGATCATCCACCACGTCGTCTTCCTCTTCCGCACCCTGCTCCTCCTCCTGACTTCCTGACAATTGTGTCTCATCATCGTCCACCACTTGTTGAGACACGTTGCCAACTTCGTGAGAACGTGGCTGCTCAAATATTTGGCCATCTGTACAGACGATCTCCTCATGACCCACTTCAATATGAGCTGGCGAGAGGCCAGAATGTGTGAATGGAAACGTGAACAGCTCTTCCGAGTGTCCAAGTGTGGGATCATTAATGTCCGAGGAGGACGTGTACTCAGCCTGGTGGTAGGAAGGAGGATCAGCTTCAGAAATGTGCGGTGCAGTATCACGGCTACTGACACTTGACCGTGTGGAAGACAGAGTGTTTGTGGTGGTGCCAATCTGACTGGAAGCATTATCCGCTATCCAACTAACAACCTGTTGACACTGGTCTTGGTTCAAGAGCGGTGTACTGCTGCGGTCCCCAAAAATTTGGGACAGGACGTGCGAGCGACTAGATGTGGCCCTTTGTTGTGGCGAAATTAGAGCTTGCCCACGACCTCGGCCTCTGCCTGCACCACCATCACGTCCACTTCCTTGTTCCTTGCCAATGCCCTTGCGCATTTTGCAATGCTGTGCACTGCTGACGTGTATATTCACTACTTGTGCGTTATATCAAAGTTTGTGGAAATTGCACACAAGTGCACCTGTACGCTGCCACCAACAGGCACACACGTGCGGTTTTAAAAACCAAGCACGGACGCAATAAGAACCTAACAGGTTTTTTTGGGGAGCGACAATTACAGACAAGTCAGACACTATCTGGACTGTTTTACACTGTGTACACCAGCCCCAGATATGATGAAGGCTGGTATACGGTCACCACTAGGAATGGCTATATATACCCTGCCTGCCTGCCTGCCTGTATACTGGTACAATAGTCCTGACAAGGACTCTTCTGGTCACTAGCCTGTATTCAGACCTGGCTATACCCTGCCTGTATATAGCAAAAATAGTCCTGAGAAGGACTCTGCTACTGTACTCCGACCTGGCTATACCCTGCCTGCCTGTATACAACTAGAATAGTCCTGAGAAGGACTTTTGGTCACACTGTTTGCAGCCCTGCAACTGAAAAAGCTATAAAGGGCCGCAAAGCTTTCCCTGAATCAGCGACACTCTCCCTGCACTGACTCTCTGGATAGCTGTGAGCAGAGCACAGCGCGCCGGCCGGTATAAAGGCTCGGTCACGCTGTGCAGGCCGGCCAATCACTGCAATTCCACAACTAACAGGGCTGTGGCATTGCAGTGGTCTGCCAGCCAATCCCTGCATGAGGGCTGGCTCTCAAAAGAGCGCCAACATGCAGAAATGAAGACCACGAGTACAGCACGAGTATCGCGAGATTACTCGGTCCCCGCCGAGCAGCCCGAGTACAGCGATACTCGTGCGAGTACCGAGTAGTTACAAGCATGCTCGCTCATCACTAATAGTATACTATATACTGCAGTGTATGGATATATAGTATACTATATACTGCACAGTGTATGTATGTATAGTATACTATATACTGCACAGTGTATGTATATATAGTATACTGTATACTGCACAGTGTATGTATATATTATGTATCACATCATAGTGTGTATTGTGTGTTACTACAGTATAGCTTATACTGCACAGTGTATGTATATATTATGTATCACATCATAGTCTGTATCCACAGGATCCGGTCATATGTGGTTTGCGGTTTCTTGCCTACAGCAAAAAAACGCTGATGCGAAAGTAGCCTTATATTGTATGATGTAGGTCATATTTAGATTGCATCACTGCAAATATGTCCGCCCCTGTGTGATATATATATATATATATATATATATATATATATATATATATATATATATATATATATATATATATATATATAAAAACAGATAGATAGATAGAGATACCGTATATATTTATAGCAGTTTTTCTCTTTTTTGTTTACAATGTGTAGAGAATATATATATATATATATATATATATATATATATATATATATATATATATATATATTCTCTACACATTGTAAACAAAAAAGAGAAAAACTGCTATAAATATATACGGTATCTCTATCTATCTATCTATCTATCTATCTATCTATCTGTTTTTCACTTTTTTTGTTATTTTTACAATCACAATGGACCACTAAAAGCATTTTATGCTGCACTACCCTTTCTATAGCCATTATTTTTGTATACTGGACACTTTTTTTTCCTTCTTTTTTTTTTCCTCACAAGGGAAATATCACTTTTGACTGGCAGTATCTGTTTTTTGGATGTCAAGCTTTTTTTTTTTTTTTTTTTTTTTTTTTTACCACATTTTATTTTTATTTATTTTATACACTGTGTACCTCTGAACATCTTAAAAGACCATTGGTGGGGGAAGGTGCACTTGAACACATTAGCAAATTCTTCTTTTTATTTTTAATTTTATGGGGGGATGATGATTTCCCTTGTAGCTAGGGCTGGTATTTCAGCCTACAGACTGCATATTGGAGCTGTCTGGATTTTTTTTTTTTTTAACTACCCAGCCTTTTACTGTGTGTTCACTGGGTCCAGAGGAGGAGGCAGGGTAAGTTCTTCTTATTCTGTATATATACATTGCTAGTTTAGCGCTGTGTATACTAAGATGGAGCAGGTAAATATGGTAATGAGCCATGCTTATCTTCTTTCTGGGGCATACTTGTAGTATTGGGGACTGGAAGTTAGTGGGTGTGAAGCCCACGCATTTCCTACCACACCCTATATTGTGGACCTGGCTTGCTTATCATTGATTGTCATATTATCACTTGCGTGTCGCCATTGCCTGTTGTAGTATACCGCTATCTGTTTGTCGCGCTCGGTTGGTGGACGTACTTTCCTTGTAGTGTCCGGAGTGAGTGGGCGTGGTAGCCGGCTTAGTGAGTAGACGAGACCAGCATGCTCACTCGCAGGGGAATGGAGGGGGAATGGAATCGGTCAGTGGGGAACATGGTGGCATCTGGGCTTAGTCAGCGGAAAACAATCGGCCGAAGGGCATTCACTAACCATGTTGAATGCCGAGCTGTGTCCACCAAAGCAGGTGTCACACCCACCACTAAGCCCATCACGTCCACTAATATCCAGGCCCCGATACTACAAGTATGCCTCATCTGGTAAGTCTAGCTGTGTGTGACCACACATTTCCCTTCCCCACAGCTTCATGGTCTTGTGAAGGCTGAACAAGGATTTTAGTGGACATGTACAGTCTATGGGCAGTACAGAACTAGGAAAACAAAAATGGAAGAAAAATAACCCATTTGTTTGGTCAACAGAGGGTCTAATACGTATGATGGAGAAAGAAGTGGTAGCTAAGATGGCGGCGTCTGCGGATGGGCAGATTAAATACGGGCAGTCAGTAAAAGGGCTGCTCACCGAGAAGGTCAGTACGTGCGGGGCTGACGTCATAGCTCTCACCAAGCAAGTGCTGAAAGGATCACGGAGCTCTGAGGTGAGGAACAAGATATAATAACCAACGTGGTCAGGGAATGATGACAATCATTTGTTTTATGATTTATTGTTTCAAGACTGTTGCAATATTAGTAAATCTGACCTCAATGTTCCCTGTTAAAAAAATAAAAATGGACACTGGTGAGATTTTGGCCAATGGTCACTTGTAATTTTTTTTTTTTTTTTCTTTTCTTTAAGGTTGTAGTTATCCCTCAGTTTTATTGAAACTCTCAGCCAAATGTAAAGTTATAGAAATGCACTGAGCCACACAATGAGTGCAACTTGTGGCAGCAATATGTCCTCCAGCCCAGCTGGACTAATTATGCCTCAACAAGATCACTCGTCTTGCCGCCAAGTGGCTAAAGTTGCAAAGTTTACTCTTTCCTGCTACTCGTTACCATGTTAAAAACAAGATAAAAAGCACTAAATGTGCACTACTGCACTAAAGATGCCAAACTGTACTTATTAAAATTTGAGATTTTTGGCAAAACAAAATTGCAATTTCTTGAGCTACCCCGCCACGTCACGGCAAATCTCATTGGGGTAGTCCTACTTTAAAATATTTTTATATAAAATGTGCCATATGACCTCACATATGAAAAAGTAGAACTGTTCTTAGCAGCACTTACTTGGTGTTTTTCAATCCCGTACCCATGACTGAATCATGGCTGTGGTGTGGGCGGGACAGGCCCAAGCAAATGCTGCTTGAAGTAAATAGCCTGTGGACAGGGCCTGATGGCTGAATGTGAACAGTCACCAACCGCCAACATCAAGACAGGTGGAATACAACCCAAATTGGGGTGCATAGCAAGGTGGGGGCCAGCCACCAACCAATTCAATGAAGAAAACAAAATGGCCAGCACTAAATGGGGCTATTTACTTCAAGCAGCATTTGCTTGGGCCTGTCCTGCTCACATCCATCATTCAGTCATGGGTACGGGATTGAAAAGCACCAGGTAAGTGCTGCTAAGAACAGTTCTACTTTTTCATATGTGAGGCCATATGGCTCATTTTATATAAAAATATTTTAGAGTAGGACTGCCCCAAAGAGATTTGCCGTGACGTGGCGGGGTAGCTCAAGAAATTGCTATTTTTTTTTTGCCAAAAATCTCAAATTTTAATAATAAGTAGAGTTTGGCATTTTTAGTGTAGTAGTGCACATTTAGTGCTGTCATTCTTCTTTTTTTTTTCTTTTTTTGTTTTACTATGTTGTAGGTTCTTAGCTGGCTGGTTGTATTTTTTTTTTTTTTATTTATGGAGCTAGGAAAACCCATTAAACACAATGTATGTCAGTGGCCAGATTGTTTTCAATGTATGTATACCTTCCATGGAGCCCCTGGGAAGAGTTAGTTGTGAGTAGGATGGGGTCACCAGCGCCTCCATTTACGAGTGGTAAGAAGTGTGACGTTGACATTTCATACAAGTGACTTCTTTTTTTTTTTTTTTTTAGTTCCTTAGTCATGCGGCAAGAAACATGGTAATGCAAGAAGATGCCATTTTGCATTCGGAAGATGTAAGCATACAGTAATAAACGTGCAAAAGTTATCAAATCCTTCCTATATTTTCAAATATTCCTGAAATAGATATACATTTTCATGTTGATCTTTCCAAAGCATGTTCATATAAGTAAGACCTCGAGATCGTCTCGACATTTCCCAGTAGGGGCAGAAGTTGCTTTTTTTTTTTTTGTTAACTTATATTAAAGATATTTTACTTATCAATTAAAGGGAACTTTTCAGGTCCCTTATATCATCCAAGACAGCAGCATTCAGATTCACACGTCAAAATTCCCTTCCTAACCAGTCCTGTATAACATCATTCTCCAAAATCAGTGTGTAAAAAAAAAAAAAATAAAAATAAATAAAACCTTTTTACCTACGTTCTTCGGATTCAAACTAGGTCCTTGACTAGTCGATGGAGCGTTGTTATCCCAGACTAGTTGGCCCTCTTTCCATGTTATCATGCGCATGCATGTGGCTCACTTCGGCAGCGTCAGTGTTCCTCTCAAGCCGGATGTATGCTTCTCGGCTGCGTATGATTGTAAAAAAAGCTTCTGCACGTTGATCACAAAAAGCATTTAATACCCTTTGTTTTTTGTATGCAAATTAGGGCCTTGACTAGATTTGCAGGGGCGTTGTTGCCCCTGACTATTCGGCCCTCTTTCGATGTTATCACACCCCTGATAATATGATTTCCAGGTGTCATCACAGATCCTGAAAATCTTGCGCATGTGCGCGGTTCATTTCAGCAGCGTCAGTGTTCCTCACAAGCCAG
Organism: Anomaloglossus baeobatrachus; assembly: GCF_048569485.1. Lineage (NCBI taxonomy): Eukaryota > Metazoa > Chordata > Amphibia > Anura > Aromobatidae > Anomaloglossus > Anomaloglossus baeobatrachus. Next base: position 77,217,488 of record NC_134357.1, read on the forward strand.
GATGCATACTCCCAGCTTGTGAGGCACACTAACGCTGCTGAAATGAGCGGCGCATGCGCAAGATTTAAAGGATCTGCGATGACACCTGGAAATCATGTATCAGGGGTGTGATAACATCGAAAGAGGGCTGACTAGTCGGGGGAAACAATGCCCCTGCGAATCTGGTCAAGGCCCTAATTTGCATACAAAAATTAAAGGTATTGCTTTTTTTTTGATCAACATGCAGAAGCTTTTTTTCCAATCATGACGCTGCCGAAATGAGCAGAGCACATGCGCATGATTTTAGTGGTGATGTTCTACAAGGCTGGTTAGGAAGGGAATTTTGACGTGCATATGTGAATGCTGCTGGCGTGGTTGGCATAATGGACCTTTCAGGTTCCCTTTTTAAAATGTTGTTTTATTTGTTTTTTTTTTTTTTTACTTTTATTACTCCCAAGGCTGAAAGTCATATATAATAACAAACTGGGCTTTTATGCAGTGTTCCTGGGTCCAGTGGTGCTTCAGTCTTCGATGGCTGACTGACTGACTGACTGACTGTCTACAGCGATTGTAACTGCTGCAGCCAATGATTTAGATCAGCGGTTCGGCTGATGTAACCAAGCAGCTGAGCCTTCTGGATTCAGTACTGTAGATCTGACTTCATTGCTGCGATTGATCAACAAAGACTGCGCCAGCGAGCAAGTAGCGCTGAAGCCAGGGAGGAGGAATAAAAGCTTGGTTTGTTTTTCTATATTTTCCTGAGTCTATCGAGTAATACACCTTAAGAGGACAACCCCTTTTAATTGATCACACATATATAAAACTGCCAGGACAACTGAAGTGAAATGTGAGAATGCTAAGAATAGAAATATTTTTAGAAGGGGGATCTAGTAAAGAGATCCTTGATGGTATAGATCCATGTGAGAAGGCTGTTGCATCACCAACATTTTCCATAATGAATACAAAGTTCTGTGTAGTGCCAAAGGGGTTTAAATTAGGGCTCCAGGAACCTCTGGGATATTAGTGGAACAGAATCACAGACTTCACCTGTGTAATCTTCCCATATACAGTATGTGTATCAAGAGGACAGACACCATCTCAATATTGGCCCTTGGTACTTACCATATTTTCTGGCGCATAAGACGACCTCCAACTTTTCCAGTTAAAATATAGTTTGGGATATATCTGATATACTCAAGTATAAGCCGACCCGAGTAATGTCCCCATTGTTTAGTGATGTCCCCTGTAGTATTGAGCCCATTGTTTAGTAATGTGCCCATCCTTGTCTCCCCCTTGTAGTAATGAGCCCATTGTTTTGTAATGTCCTCCTACTGGTCCCCTTCTTGTCCCCTATTATGCAGTTGATTACACACAATAAAAGATATTCTCACCTCTCCTCCGTTCCCGCGGTCCCTCCAGCTGTTTCTTGCAGACCATAGGCACACAGACCCCTCCGTTTTAGCGCCCGGTGCCACCGCTGCAGGATGTTGTCATGGCTTTACTGCAGTTGTATCCTTTACGGCGCCAAAAAGCATTCAACTCCTGTAAAGCGCTGACAGCAGCGGCGGCCCTGTGTATTGGACGCGATCATGGAGGGGTGCTTCTTGTGGACCGCAGGCACATAGACCCCTCCATGATTGTGTCCAGTGTACGGGGCTGCCGCTGCTGTCAGCGCTTTACATTACGGTGCCACAAAGCATTCTAGTGAAGCATTCAACTGCAGTAAAGCAATGACGACATCCTGCGGCAGCCGCTCCATACACCGGACACTATCACGGAGGGGTCTGTGTACCTGCGTACTGCAAGAAGCAGCTGGAGGCACCGTGGGAACGGAGGACTTGTGAGAATATCTTTATTGTGTGTAAACAACTGCAGTAAAGCCATGACGGCACCGTGCACCGCGGTATAAGACAACCCCCGACTTTTGAGAAGATTTTCAGGGGTTAAAGAGTCTTTTTATATGCCGGAAAATACGGTAATTATCTTGGAAAAACATGGATACAGCTCTGTCTTTCAAAAAATCTGTGGAGGTGAAGTGTGGTGGACCATCACCAATCTGATATTGATTAGGATAGGTCATTAATATTAAAGTACTAGAACAACACTTAATCCTCTGAGTGCCCATTAAGTAAAATGCACCTGTCTCGTGAAATCTACCATACAGATCTGTAGCGGCCACCCGTTATTTATGCCGGCATCATGATTACTTCTAACTTGTGCATTGTGTGATCTTTACAGAGCCTGAGAAAAATGTCCATTATAACAACTCATCTCCAGTATCAGTAAGTGCGATTATCACAACCTGTATCCTCTATAGTAGCATCCGCTCGGGACCTGCGTTAATACCGTTTATATCCTCTATCTTTCAGACAAGAAGCCATCCAGAAGAAGTGAGTGTCCTGATTATACTTCACATACTTCACATCGTTAAGTCATGTGTTTTTTACAGTTTCATATTTCCCAAGCAGTCTGATTATTTACTAGCTGTTGCTTATATAGCACTAACATATTCTGTAGTATGGTAGCAAGGCTTCCAGCATTCACTTCAGTCTCAGAAATGAATTACACTTCCATATGTTGCGTAATAACCTATCATTATGTTTTTGGACTAGGGAGGAATTGCACACAAATATTCAGCCAATTGAGAATCGGGCAAAATTGACGTTATTTTGTGTATGGCCAGCTTTAGAAATTATGTTTTAATCTTTCTTTATTAAAGTAAACAAGAGAATTTACAGGAAAAAATAAAGAAGATTCAAATACGTGATTACTTCATGTCAGCTTACAGAGAAGAGTATAAGCCACATCCTAACTAACACCCCTTCTCTTACTAACCATCATAAGGCACGCATATGACATGTAACCACCTTTTATAATACAGACAATCTCCTTCCAAAGGAGAACTACACCTCAAACAAAGTGAGGCTACTGCCGAAAACAAAAAAGAAAAGGAAAAAATTTGAAGATTTAACGAGAACCAGAGAGAAGGGAAAGTAGCAAGGGGGAAAGATAAGGAAAAGGGGGAGAGAAGAGCAACAGAAAGAGAGGGAAGGAAGGCATGGTAGAGGTTACTTCCCCAGTACTCGGGCCGCTACATTGGACTAACGTAACACGCATCATGCGTTACCAATAAGATTCTGAAATGGTAGGGAATCAAGAGCCAAGGTCCAGGGGGTCTAGATCCTAAGGAATTTATCCACTGAGTCATTGGTCTCTGCTGTGAGAGACTCCATCCTGTGGATGATGGCCATCTCCGCAAACCACTCCCTCACAGATGGCACCCCAGTCGATCTCCAGTATCTCGGGATCACCATGCGTGCCACTGTAAGATAGAATCTCAGGAGGCCCATTTTCTGTGATTTAAGTGATCCCGGGAGGATTGAAAGCAATGCCATCTGAGGGGAACCCACCAACTGCTCTCCGCTAATTATAAAGTATGCCTTGAACACGGACTTCCAGAAAGGCTTTATCAATGGGCAGTCCCACCAGATATGCAGCATTTGTCCCCTTCTCCCTTCCTTACCTCCAGCAACTATCTGAAACCCCAGGAAATATTGTGTGTAGAGTATCTGGGCACCTGTACCAGCGGGTCAGAATCTTACTTTTTTTTCCTGTGCGCCGCAGGCAATGGAAAATTTATGGGTGAGGATAAAGGACTTTTTCCAGTCCTCCTCTGGAGTGGGAGTCCCCAAATCTCTATTCCACTTCTCGATATATTTAAGGTCCCCCATATCCGCCTCTGTAGTCAGGAAGGAGTAAACCAGTGACAAAAGATACCCGGGAGAATCCTCCAGCAAAAATAATTGTTCAAATTTTGTGGGCGGGACCGCAAAAAGCCCAAGTCTGTTATCAGCCATCAAAAACGACCTAAGTTGAAGGTATTCCAGCCAAGCCATTGGATGCCGGCCCTCTGGGAGCAAAAGGGCCGAAAATGGGGGCACCTCGAAACCGTGCAAAGTCTGGGCTATCCGTGTGTCCTCGCTCCTCCTCCAACATAAGAAACGCTCAACTCCCACCCCTGGGGGAAACTCCAGGTTAGAGAAAAGCGGTGACAGTGGACCAGGACCCCTTGAGAGAGATCCCCGCCTGCACTCAACGTCCCAGACCCTTAGCGATGCCTTGAGAAACTCCGCCTCTCCATCTATCCGTCCCCTCCGCAGCGGTGTGATCCATGGGAGGAACCGCAGGGGCGTTTCAGAGCAAACCTGCTCCAGACTCACCCATTGTTTAGTGCTCCTATTAAATTGCCAATCCAGAAGTCTCAGCAGTAGGGACGCCTTGTGGTATTTTTTAAAGTCTGATAACCCTGACCCCCCCCCTCTCCCTTAACTCTACTCAACACCCTCCTCCCCACCCGAGAGCTCCTCCCTCCCCACACAAATTTGTTAATAACTGACTGTATTCTGGTAAAGAAAAAAGAAGGTAGTGCTATAGGGGCCGTTTGAAAGATATATAGAAAACGAGGGAGAACATCTTGATGACGTTAATACGTCCAAACCAGGACAGTTTCTGTCTATCAAGTTGTTTAAGATTTCTTAGTGTGTTCCAGCAAAGGGAGGTAATTAAAGGTGAAAAATCTTAGAACTGTCCCGTGGTACCGCCACCCCCAGATAAGTCAGGGCCGATGTCTGCCATCTAAAAGGAAAGTTGGATGCAATAAGGTCTACTTCCCTCCCCGGCAGAGTGAAATTCAAGGCTTCTGATTTATTATAGTTAACTTTGAGAACTTTGGACATAAGTAACTTTAATTTCCTTAACCAAGGAAGGAAAGGATATGTGAAGCTGTGTAATGTATAGGAGGAGGTCATCTGCATATAATTCCGCTTTACATTGGTGTCCTCCCACCTCTATCCCCTTTATATCTGGGTTCTGTCTAATGGCCATAGCCAAATGCTCCATTACGAGAACAAATAGGAGGGGGGATAAGGGGCAACCCTGTCGGGTACCATTTTTTTATGCTAATTGGCGCGGACAAGGACCCATTTACCTTTATTCTGGCAGTCTGTGTACTATAAAGGGAGACCACTCCTCTAAGGAACCTGTCACCTATCCGCACCTGTCTCGAAGATGCCAACATGAAACTCCAGCTGACCCGGTCGAAGGCTTTCTCCGCATCTATGGAAAGTAAACACATAGGTAGTGCCTTCGCCCGAGCCAGTGAAGAAACGTCTTGTTCGTATGGTCTCTTGCCTCTCGGCCCCCCACAAAACCCACCTGGTCCGTGTGTATCACTTTTGGGAGCATAGGAGCCAGTCTGTTGGCGAGAGCTTTTGAAAAGAATTTGACATCTATATTAATCAATGATATGGGACGGTAATTGGAGACGTTAACCGGATCCTTCTCCGGCTTTGGAATTACACATATATGCACCTCCAAAGACTGGGGGACAAAAGATGTTCCAGCAGGCACCGAGTTGAAGACCCGTGTCAAAAAGGGAACAATCTGCTCCCTAAAAACTTTAAAAAATTTGGTCGTAAAACCATCCGGTCCTGGACTCTTGCCTACTGGGGTGTCTCTGATAACCAAAGATATCTCCTCTTCCGTAAAATTTGACTCCAACGTCTCAAGTTCCGCTCGCGCTAGCCTAGGCAAGGCAGTCCGCTGGACATAGTCCTCGATCTTATTGTTGAGTGCCGTCGGAGACATATCAGTAAACTGACCCTTTATGTTGTACAGGTCCCCATAAAAGGCACGGAACTCTTCAGCTATTTTAACCGGGTCCTGAATAATATGTCCTCCTCTATCCTTAATTTTTGGAATATGGTTTGTGAGTTTTCTCGGATGAATAAACCTGGCTAATGCCCTCCCGCACTTGTCTGCATGTTCGCATAGGTATCTCTGTAATCGTACCCTCTGCGCATAGTATTTTTGATCTAAGAGCCCCCTAAGTTTCTCCCGAGATCCCACCAATTCAGCATACACCGAGGCAGATAAGGATTTTTTGTGGGATGCCTCCAAGGTCCGAATTCACTGAACCAGAGAGGTAATCAGAGAGGCCCTCTCCCGTTTAAGTCTCGATCCATGCTTTATTAATATACCCCGCACCACACATTTTAAGCGCCTCCCACTGTGTCGGCAAGGCCGTCTGATCCTGAACGTGAAATTCCAAGAAATCACTTATCACCTGTCGTATTTCCGCCACTCATAAGTCGTCTTTAAGTAGATATTCATTAAGACGCCATATCCATGGTCGCCGCGAACTGTCTGGGGGAGTAAGTTGGAAGGAACCCCGGTGCATGGTCCAAAAGACATATAGACCCTATGGAGGCCTGGGCATGCCACGGCATGGCGTGTTGGCTAATCCACAACATATCTATACGGCTGTAAGATGAATGAATTGGAGAGAAATAAGAGTAATCCCTCTCCGTGGGATGCAGTGCCCTCCAAATATCAACCAATTGTAATGCCTGCAACTTTTTCCCTAGAGCCAACAACCTTTTTTGAGATATAAAACGCCGGGTATCAATTGCCGGGTCAAAGGTGAAATTAAAGAAAGTCGCCTTCCCCCCCCCCCACGCTATTAAAGTCCCTTCTGCAAAGTCCGCCAGCCGAGACAGTAGGGATGAGCATGCCACAGTGGGTCTGGAGTTGGGAAAATACCAATTAGCTACAGTATATACCCCCACACCAATCTGGAGCTTCAGAATATAAATCTACCCTCAGGATCCATCGAAGAGTCGATCACGGAGAACACCAATGACTTATGGAGAGCAATGGAGACTCCCCCCCCCCCCCCTCCGGATTTAGCAGTTGGGTGAGGGCTGTGAAACCATGTGGTGTAAAATCTATCCCTAAGAACTTGGGACCTGGCCTGCTTTAAAATGAGTCTCTTGTAATAATAACACCTGAGTCCTCTGTTTATGCATAGCATAAAATATTTGCGACCTCTTTTGCGGCAAATTCAACCCTTTACAATTAAGGGAGCCAAAGTTAAGTTGCGTCATGCCGAGCACTGGGGTCCCACACCTAAGGATAAGAGTGAAGAAGGGGAAAGAGAAGTGACCAGATTAAGAAGCGAAGAAAGCGGCAAGAATCAAGAAAAGAGTAGAACTGTGAGCAAGAGGAAAACAAAGGGAAAACAAAGATTACAAAATGTAAAGAAAACAAATGCAGTAACTTATGGGTAATACTTTCAAGCGTCACTCAACCTGCGACGCGTAAACCCAAACTAGATGTGTGCTTTCCAGATGGGAACCCCCCATCCCTCCCAAGCCTCATTTTAAAAGCCAGGCCACGGACAAACCCATGTTCAGATGCATGCCCCCAGGGGGTCCCTGGCCCCAATCCCCCCCCCCCCAAACCCTCTGACACCCCCGCAACCCCAACCCCCAGGGAAACAAGGGAGAAGGTGAGAAAAGAAGGGAAAAAAGGGGAGGGGAGTGGGGGGAAGGCGGACCCCAGGAAACAAAAGAAAGGGAGCAGAGAAAGATCAGGGAGGCTGGGACAAGAGAGAGACAAGAACAGGCTAAAGGAAACTCAAGGACAGGGACGTGTTAATACTAACCATACAGGCCCTTTGTGAAAGTTCTGAAAAATCTGTAAGAACATGTGACCACGAGGATCCAGGGCAAGAGACAAAATTATTGCTATTGAGAGAAAAGGATCCATCTCAACTCACATTGGTTATGTCTAGCAGTAAACCAGTCCCGTGACTTCATTTACATAAACTCTACCCCGTCTCCAACACTTATATAACAATTATATTCAAGTAAAGTATAAAATGTAAGCAGCATACAAGCCCCGTCTCGATGAACTTCAACCCTTGGCGGGGGGACTACCTCCTCCTCCCGTCTTCTTCTCCCCTCGGTTATTTCTTGGAGGACGCTGAGGGAGCCCCCACAAAAAATTTGTTGGAATAGAAGGTCAGTCTGAAATTTCAACTCCTGGAAGATTCAAGGCCTTTGAGAAGGATGCCAGATCAGCTGGCGAGTGAAGAACGTGCATTCGGCCGCCACTGCGGACTTGAAGGCGAAATAGAAAGCCCCAGCTGTATACAATGTTCCTTGACCGCAGGAGCTCCAACAAAGGCCGCAGCGCCCTCCTCCTCTGGAGTGTAAGACGAGAGAGATCGAGTAAGATCTGTAACTTCATCTTTTGGAAAAGGATCGGCACCCCTTCCTGAAGCTTCAGCAGAATGGATTCCTTCTGTAGATAATGGTGAACCCGACAAATCACGTCCCGCGGAAATCCGAGTCAGCTGGTTTAGGTCCCAGGGCTCTGTGTGCTCTATCAAGTTCAAACTCCGTGGTTGATGGAAGCCCCAAAATTTTGTTGATTCTTTGGAGGACAAGTGGATGCTCCCTGAAATCGACGGACTCTGGCAGACCCCGTACTCAAGTTATTGCGTCGTCCTCTGTTCTCTGCGTCGTCCAATGCTTCAGTCAGGTAATGGAGCTGCCAAGATTGGGCCTCCAGCAACGATTTTTTTTTTTTGAGAGGATAAGTCCTTTTGCATTTTTTGAAGTTGAGTTTCCTGAGACAGGACCCTTGTATCAATATTCTGCACACTGGAGCACACTTCTGCCAGCTCTGACCTGCACGCCTGCTCCATTCTGGAGATATAGCCCTCCATGTCCTCTCTGGATGGGATGCTGATGATTCTTGATCTGAGTTCTCTCAGCTCTCTCAGAACACAGGAGCTTCCAGGCCCCAGCCCTAGGGTGCTGGCACGTTGAGAAGCCTGACTGGTGGAGCATTCCACTCCCTCCATATCCACTGCAGTGCCTCTGACCCCTGTGACTGTCATGGTCGCAGCAGTGTCACTGAGCAGCAAGGGGCTGGAGGTCCAGGGAGCCCCATCCTCCTGTCCCTCCTGTAGCTCCATAGACAATGATGGGCTCAGGGGCAAAGTCAGGTCTCTCTCTCCTCTCCCAGGGGAAGCTATTGACTCTGCAGGAATCTGATCTTTCACCTGCCCTCCATTTGCCTCCTCCCCCGCTGTCAGGGCCGGCTCCCCACACTGCAAAGACTCCAGGGCCTGCTCTCTGAGTACCTGACTCCCCAGCCCCCGCCTCTCCTCCAGATGGTCGGGATCTGTCACCACCGGGAACATTCTTGCCTCCACATTCAGCCTGTCGGGCTGTAAGCTGCTGCGAGCATCTGACAGGTACTCTGCTCGCCTCCACTTCCTCCCCTGCTGCCACCGCTGCATAGCTCACAGGGCCGGTAGCCATCTTGCTCCTCTCCCTCTCCACCTGTGTCACTGCTGTTGCAGTCAGGAATCGCTGAATACTGCCACGATTCTGCACAGAAGGCTGTCTCTGAGCTCCCCTCCGCCTCCTCGTGCTCATAGTCCGGGTTAGAGGGCCAAGAATTTGATCTATCTGCTGATATCCCGGGAGATAAGGGGGAGCTGAGGCAAAGCAGAACCTCACTCCCTCATGGCCAGGACACGCCCCCCCCCCCGGATGAGTTTGGTTTAAACAAAAAACAAAGTAAGCAATGGACTGGGGTTTTCCAAAATTGGAAAACCCATTTCAGAGTAATGACTAAATATGGCCATATACCCTAGATCAGCAGACATCTGTTCCTCCCCCAAATCCCTTCAACATAGCCCCTCAATTCAGCCAACTATGTATCTATGGAACAAAAGATCAGGCATGCTGAAATGCAATAAGCCCAATCCTTATTTCTTGATCCTCTGATTCATGTTATATGGTCGACCTGCAAAATCTGCTATTCAACAGATTTTCATGTAATTATATCACACTTTTCAATAGGCCTAAGTGTAATACACATATTTATGTATTATATATTATAATATACCGTATTTTTCGCTTTATAAGACGCACCTGATTATAAGACGCACCCCCTAATTTGGTGAAGGAAAAGAGAATTTTTATTTTTTTTTTTTTTTTTTTTTTATGTTAAATGGGGTCCATCTTATAATGCCAGTGTCCGTCTAACAAATCATATAGAGTATATGTCCCTCATAGCCCCCCCATCCTAAAATTAGCCCCCCTTAATCTGGATATGGCCACCTTATATTGAATATAGCCCCCTTGTGCTGGGACACATCCCCCTGTGCTGCCCATGGCCCCTATAGATGGCACACCTCCCATGTGTGCTGCCCATGGCCACTATAGATGACACATCTCCCCTGTGTTAGATATGCCCCCCCCCATGCTGCTGCCCATAATAAAATAAAACACTTTCCTTACCTTCTCAGCGCTGTCCCTCCTCGTGTCTCCCTCCGTGTGGTTGAGCTCCGGCTTCCTCCACTTCCTGGTTCTTGCTGCCAGTCATGTGATCGGCAGAGTGATATCATCTCTGCATGCCTTATCACAGACAGCAGCAGCAGGAGACCGGAGATCAGCGCTGGAGGTAAGTAATGCTTTTTTTATTTTACTATGAGCAGCAGCACGGGGGCCATATCTAACACAGGGGGGATCATGTGCGATCAAAGGAGGGCGCAGGCAGATATAATATGCCCCAGCCCCTCAGCGTGATGCAGTTTCAGCACCACGCTGCTGATGGACAGTGGCTGTGCATATTATATGAGTGAAAACAGGAGATCAAACAGCTGTCACTTGCCCCCAGCAGCGCTCCAGAGCGGACCCTGCAGTATGCATATGCATACTGCAGTGTGTGTATATATATATATATATATATATATATATATATATATATATATATATATATATATATATATATATATATATATTTTACATACACACATATATATATATATATATAATGTGTGTATGTAAAATATATATATATATATATATATATATATATATTATATGTATGTATGTGTACACCCCCTCCCCCGTATGTTCGGTTTATAAGACGCACCCCCTACTTTCCCCCAAAATTTGGGGGAACTAAATTGCGTCTTATAAAGCGAAATATACGGTGCATATGTGTGTGTGTGTGTGTATATATATATATATAATAGTGTGTGTGTGTGTGTGTGTGTGTGCACCTCCAAAACTTAAAACAAAAAAAAGGTTGAATTCACACTTCCATGTTGGAAACAGCACATAGCACACAAATGGCTTTAATATGTCTATATGTTAAAAATAAAACACAAAACTCAGATGTGTGAATGGGATCTAAGTGACACTGGTCTCCGTCATGCTTTGTGCATTCAGCATCTCTACCAATATTCAGTTCTTAAAGACACCAACGCACTACATGAGTTTTCTTTTATGAGTGTAAAGTCCAGTTACTTTGCTACAGACTGTCGGGTGAAAGGATAGAGAGTTATTGAATATTTCTAAATCCGCAGAAGTCGCCTTTTGCCTTGTATACTCAGTAGACATCATATAAACTGACTATATTGCTTGTAGTCCATCTTGCTGTCTTCACTTGGAGTTATTGGGCTCGGAGGAATCGTGCTGATATAGCCATTTCAAGGGCATATTCACATTGTTAGGTTTGATCACACAATATACCTGCCTATGATATGTGATGAATTGTATAGTTTATTGTGTAGTAATATTATGTGTCCTCTTTTCTCTCTTGTGTAGCGTTGAACAGTCATCAAATCTTCAGGACCAGTTAAAGCATCTGTTAAAGTGATCAGAACTTGCTTTTGCTTCGGACTGTATCCTGCATAATGCGGATCTGAAATGCACTGAATGTCATTAGTTTTCCCGCTGTTGGGCGGCTCTGTTACTTTTTCCAGAGGAAGACGTCTACTTGAAGATGCTACAGCAAATCTGCCTCATATGTGCATATATTATACCAATGCAGGTTTATTATTGTGTCGCAGTTAAAACGGTGTAAAAACAAGTGGAGGTAATGGTGAGCCAGAGAACCAGACCATCACCACCATCGTGAAGCTGCATGTGTATTGCGGCACTTTGCGTTGACTGTTTACATATAGATCTATGACATCATCGCAGCCATTGCTGCCCCTTGTCAATGTACAGTCCCGAAAATAGATTATTTATTTATTTTTTTCCCATTTCTATCTAATCATTGAGACATTTTGTAGAGCCGTTTACAGCCCTAAAAGGATTGCTCTCAATATTCAAAATGATCAGCTACCCATAGAATAGGTGATAACTTGTGCATCAGTGGAATCCGACTGCGACATCACAAATCTCAAAAATGGACTCTTAAATTCCCCATTGGTAGAGAACAGTAGCCACTCCTATTCCATTTCTTCAGTTTATAGAGGTGGCCAAGTCCAACACCTAGTGGCCATCACTCTAGTGGGAAATTCAGATTCCCCATTCTTGGGATCTAACTGCTGGAATCCCTATTGATCTGCAAAATATCACCAAAATCCTGGATGGGGGATTCCTAAAGTTGAGAATAGCCCTTAGAAAACATTTAGTATTTTATCCTTCTCATTTCACCGGATAATCACTTTGTGGCAGCACTGATAAATCAATATAGTATTCAGTAGGATATTTTATGCTTAACTTCCTTATTACTGAAAACTTAATGCATATTTTCTACAATGTCAATCTATTCTATTTTTTTATGACTCTATTGTGTCCGCCATTACTAAAAAAAAAATGCCAATGACCACAATGAAACTGCAAAATTGGATGTAATATGGCAATCTGAAATTCACATCAAGGGGAGCCTTTTGGGATCTTTTACCCCACTGAGTGTCTGCCACCGGTTTATAGCACATATAGTATCTGCAGAAACAGGACTTTAAAACTTTATTTTATTATAATATCTCCTTTAAAATGATAAAAATTTTAGTAATAATCCAGAAACTTATTTCCTACACTTTTTGAATCACAGCTGTAGGTCTGAAACGCATAGGATTTTCTGTGGATGGTAGAACCTTCTCCTCTACCATATGTGCTATTATTTGGGAACAAGCCCATAGCCTTTTGGCGCACGTCACCTTGAGAAACCAATTGCCACATTTAGGGACTGGTGAGCTATTGTATGTCAATAGCAGAAGTATATTAGGAAAGTGTTAGTTAGGAATAGTTAGGATAAAAGAAAGGAGGTCACTAAATGATGAGTGAGTTTCAAAATACTCGGATTCACGATACTCATAACGAGTACTGTCTAATACTCGCATATGCATTCCGAATAGCGTGTGTAATGCAAGTCAATGAGGAATACTCGCAATGTAATGAGTAACCCGAATGCCGCACTATTCGTGCGAGTAGCAAATAGTGCGGCATTTGGTTTACTCGTTAGATTGCGAGTATTCCCCGTTGACTTGCATTGCACATACTATTCAGAATGACAGAGTATTAGTACTCGTTAAGAGTATCGCAAATCCAAGTTTTTCGAAACTCGCTCATCATTAGTGACCCCCTTTTTCTTTTATCCTAACTATTCCTAACTAACACTTTCCTAATATACTTCTTCTCTTTTGGCTTTCTAGTTGGAGAAAGAGCAGAGTTGGATGCCCCCAAATGATAATTCAATCATGCCACTGAAGTAAAAAAGAAAAATGATATAAGATTCATGCTGCCTGAACTCCGAGCACCGTTAAACAAACACGTAATTGCAGCCATGTAACATACATTGAAAAGTCGACTGACTAGTCCCACAGGCAGGTCCTTGGTGGCTTCTCTTAACATTGCTCCCCTGACCTCCATTTACACAGATAGAAACTTGTCCGTCTAGGGGAGCAAGGTGGTGAGAAGCCACAATTGTATAGCCGGTGCTGTGAGGGGAGCCTGAATTTCATGTTAACAAGATTCTGCCACCTTCAGAAATGCTTTTTTTTTATCTGCAGATATAATGGCAATATGCAGATGAATAGTATTTAAATTGTCTGGCAGGCTTACTGTAACAGTGGCTACAGGGAGAAAATGAAGTTTTGTTCTCCCTGCAGTTCCAGTCATCAGGGTGGTCCTGAGAGATATTCCAGTACACTCGCTCTAATCATTGATTCATAGCCTGTTCTTCACAATGCTGCGGAGCAGGCTGTCCATGTGATGGAGGCTGACTATAGTGCGGTGCCTGTATCACTTCAATACCTGTAAACGCTTGCTGTCAGAATAAAACTTCCCCCTGTAGCTGCTGTGTCAGAAATCCTGCCAAATCTAATTTACATGCTATGTACCTGCAGACTAACACTATATCTGCACTTTTGGAGGAGACCGGTTCCTTTTATACAGGACCGGTCAGCTATCCCGACATACTTGTTTCGCTAAATGGTTCATATCATACGGCTTGTCTGCAAGTTGGCTGCTTTATGTCCATCAAAATCAGTCGTGAAATAATCAGGTGTCACCAAGTATCAGAAAAGTTACACAATTTGTCAGCGAAATGCTGTCGTGCGATAAAACGTCACCGCAAAGTCCCATTCTAATTGGAAAATAGTGTGTCCTCCATCCTCCTCCTCAGTGTGGAGCGTTCCTACAGACTGACACTGTCCAATCAGTGCCGAAACGACAAAGTGGTCGCTTGTAAAAAGACATCAGACACTGTGTATTCTATTCATGTTGTTATTATTGATAATTAAATTATTAAAATGCAACTTTTTTTTTTACACATATATATATATATATATATATATATATATATATATATATATATATATATATATATATATATATATATATACTGTATATATATATATATATACTGTATATATATACTGTATATTGCTTGTGACTTTTGTAAGAAGAATATTATCAATGTTACATAATAAAATGAAGAAACTTCTGTTTGGTCCTTGTGTTCTCTATTCACGTTCTTTGGTATCACATTTGCAATTTTCCTGCGCCTTTTGACAATTTGGAGGGGGGGGTGTTAAAGAAAAAAAAAAACAAAAAACGTTAAATCTTATTCTTCCACACATTGTTGAAAAAAATATAATATAAGGTTGTGAATTTTCATTGTAAAATTTGCTCCAATCTCTGCAGCAATTACTCGGTGTGTGAATCCGTCCACATGGCCAATCGGTACTTATTGGGCTTCGAGCTAAAGAAATGGATGTCTGATTAGCTACAGTGATGAGAGGTACAGATACCGCTCAAACACAAATCTGCACATCCACGTTGGATACGACAGCCAAAAACTACTAGGTATAGATCAGGTACTTATTAAATATATATGGAACTATTTCTGCGCAGCTGTAGGAATAACACAGATCCAAAAAATACTGAAGTGTAGGTTTTATCAGTGTGTCCTCACTTCAGCAGGAAATCCAGATGAAGAAGTGAGGACACACTTCGAAACGCATAGAACCACCTATACTTTTGGATTTATGTCATTCCTACAGCAGCGCAGAAATAAGTCCACCTTTAGGCTAGCACACATGGCGAGTAATACAGAGTGAGTGGAATGAGATAAAACAATAAAAAATCGCATTCCACTCAGACCAATATTACTCTAATGCGCTCATCTCTGCCCCTCCGCTTCTATTGGCCGGCCGCTGTGTGAAGTTGCTGTGACGCCGAACGTCCCACCCCCTTCAGGAAGTGGATGTTCGCCGCCCACCGCGACATCACTCCGCAGGTAAGTACGTGTGATGGGGTTTTTTTTTTTTTTCCCCAGCCCTAATCGGACCAAGAAAACAGT
Organism: Anomaloglossus baeobatrachus; assembly: GCF_048569485.1. Taxonomy (NCBI): domain Eukaryota; kingdom Metazoa; phylum Chordata; class Amphibia; order Anura; family Aromobatidae; genus Anomaloglossus; species Anomaloglossus baeobatrachus. The sequence continues at coordinate 77,232,929 of NC_134357.1, forward strand.
TGCGGCATGCTGTGGGTGTAATGCGATCCTGTTTCATTCACACTCATTCAAATCTATGAGGGCGAGAGAAACATCGCATTGCACTCGCATTACAGTGGAGTGCAAAGCGATTCTTGCATCAGTTGTCAACGGAGGAGATAGGGGAATAAATCCCTCCCCCCTCCACAGCTGTGGTCCGATTGCAGGATCGGGCCATAGTTGCATGACACTCTGCTCCCGCTGTGCTGCGAGCGTGGGCTGAGTGTCATGCGAGCACTCTCAGTTACCGTATTTTTCGGATTATAAGATGCACTTTTCATCCCAAAAGTTTGGGAGGAAAATGAGGGGTGCGTCTTACAATCTGAATGTAGCTTACCGGGAGTGTGGTGAAGAGGGTCAAAGGAGGCAGGGCTAATGCTATGTGGTGTGCTGCCCACGCTGGTCTGTGCGACGCTGTTCTGTGCGTTGGGTGGCGTGGCTCTGCTCTGTGTGGGGCTCTGCTCTACTCTGTTCTGCTTTGCTCTGGACTGAGCTTCTCTTTGCGGCGGGCGGTCATTCTGAAGATGTCGGCGGTCAGGGTGCTGATGAATATGCGGTCACACTTGCTTTCGGGTCTGTGGTGCAGTGAATATTCATGAGCATAATGAGCAGGCCCTGAAGCAGCAGCGAAGACAGCAGCACTGGAGACAAGTGAGTATAGAAAATAATTTTATTTCAAAGACCTCTGTTTTCTCCGGTACGTGTCACACTGATATCACACGGATCCCATTAGTGTGCGGTCTGTGTGACACCTGGGCTGCCGGAGAAAAACAGACTTGTCTCCATGCGGAATGCACGGAAACGCGTGTGCTCCCAATTGTGCCCGGAAGAAATCACTGATGTGTGTGCAGAACCATTGATTGTAATAGGTCTGCGTATGTCCATGTCTCCGGTACGTATAAAAATGGCGTCATACATATCGGAATCACTAACTTAAGGATATTTCTTTGTCGCTCCATTGGGAGACCCAGACAATTGGGTGTATAGCTTCTGCCTCCGGAGGCCACACAAAGTATTACACTTAAAAGTGTAAAGCCCCTCCTCTTCTGCTTATACACCCCCCGTGCATCACGGGCTCCTCAGTTTTTATGCTTTGTGCGAAGGAGGCTGACATCCACGCATAGCTCCACATCTTAGTCAGCAGCAGCTGCTGACTAGGTCGGATGGAAGAAAAGAGGGCCCATAACAGGGCCCCCAGCATGCTCCCTTCTCACCCCACTCTGGTCGGCGGTGCTGTTAAGGTTGAGGTACCCATTGCGGGTACATAGGCAGGAGCCACATGCTGTTTTCCTTCCCCATCCCTCTCAGGGCTCTGGGTGAAGTGGGATCCTTATCGGTCTCCAGGCACTGGGACCGTGCTCCCTCCGCAGCCCCTGGGGATTCTGCTGGACTGGAGCTGAGTATCGTCAGGGACAAGGCCCTGCAACTGTGAGGTACTCTGTGTCCCCGTGGGGACCGTGTATGGATCGCTTGTGCCACACACACTGCAGCACTGCTGGGTGTGTTAGTGCGCCGGGGACTACCGCGCCGGCCGTGCTTATTTGCCGGCCGCGCTTATAACTTTAGTCCCCGGCTTTTGCGGCCTAGTTTCGCTTATTCCCGCCCACAGGCCTGCCAGTCAGGGGAAGGGCGGGACGCTGCACAGGACGGCAGTGCTGAGGGCTGGAGCATACCTGGTATCCTCCTCCCCCCTCACTCAGCACAGTGGGGCACTAGATTCCCGCACTTTTCAAGGGCACGCCCACGGCCCCCTCCTCTCCACAGAACGCCGGCAGCCATTCCTGTCAGCACTTCAGACCGGAGAGGACAACAGGGAGGCTCAGGCAGGGAATCTGATCACACAACCGCTTTGAGCGGTCGGTAAGCAGCACCTGTGGTGCTGGCCCCACTGAAGCCGAAGTGTGTATATATATATATATATATATATATATATATATATATATGCTTATATGCTATACATTACACTGTATGGTCGCACTGTTGATTTTTGGCTATATACCCTCCTGGATTGTATCAGAGGAGACAACAGCATGTCGTCCGCAAAAAGCAAGGGTGCCAAAGCACAGGCTTACTTTGCAACCTGTACTCATGTGCGGCTATCCTACCGGCAGGTTCCACTGACCCGCATTGTGTGCAATGCTCGGCCCCTGTGGCTCTTACTCAGCCGGAGCCCCTGCCACTGGTGGCCCAGGTAGAACCACCTGCTACCACTGTCCAGGTGACAGGGACGGAGTTTGCAGTATTTGCTGACAAACTGTCTGAGAGTATGGATAAATGGTCTGCTAAGATACTAGAAGCCTTACAGTCCAGACTGGTGATTCAGGCCCCGGGCACTGTTCAATCATTGGCCCAAGGCACCCCTCAATTGGAGCAGCAAAGTGCTCCTGGGGTGACCCACAGGTCCCAGGGTGAGGTCCCTGACACGGACCGCAGTCCCAGGCCGCCTAAGCGGGCTCGCTGGGAAATTCACTCGACTTCATCACACTGCTCAGGATGAAGCGGAGGTAGCAGATCAGGATTCTGATCCTGAGATCGCTCTCAACCTAGATACACCTGAAGGTGACGCCATAGTGAATGATCTTATAGCGTCCATCAATCAGGTATTTGATATTTCTCCCCCAGCTCCTACAATGGAGGAGTCAGCTTCTCAGGAGAAATTCCGTTTCAGGTGTCCCAAGCGTTCTTTGAGTACGTATATGGATCACTCTGACTTCAGAGACGCAGTCCAGAAACACCGGGCTTGTCCAGATAAGCGTTTTTCCAAGCGCCTTAAGGATACACGTTATCCCTTCCCCCCTGACGTTGTCAAGGGCTGGGCTCAGTGTCTGTAATACTTACATATGTTCTGAGGATTTCGATAGCGTAGGGCAATGACAAACAGAGACGAGTTCTTGGTACAAGATGATTTATAATATGTAACCACGGTAGATACACAACGGAAAACACAGCAGTACACATATACAAAATACCTTCCCGAAACGGAGCGAAGGGAATTCCCGGGACCACACACCGGACTCCCCCAGGGAGACCACCAGAGCGAACCCCTATACAGGGACTGTCCGGCAATCACCCCGGAAGGCCTAAATGCGCAGCAGCCGGGACACAAGGGGCAAGCGGTAAAAGTCCAGGAGTGTCCGTACGGGATGATTGTCCAGAGTGGATACGAACCAGAGAGAACCGGGCGGAGTGCTTGACCGAAGATGGCAGACGGAATCCGGGCACAGCTTAGAGTAACCGGGTAAGGTCCAGAGTTGGTCGGTCGGTAGTCTTTAGGAGGATCCAAAGGCAATCAGGATTAGCAGCAACAAAGCAGGAGCACACAGCAAGCAGTATACTCAGGCACTGGACTGGGCTTAGAGGCGGCCTTTTAAGCAGCTGGACAGGAAGTAGGGCAACAGAACAGTAAACTCCATGTTAACCGAGGGCAAGCTCATTCAAAAGAGAACTGGAAAACCTGGAAACCTGACAGTGTCCTAAGGTGGATCCTCCAATCTCCAGACTGGCGGCTAGATCCATAGTTGCAGTGGAAGATGGGGCTTCACTCAAAGATGCCACTGACAGACAGATGGAGCTATGGTTGAAATCCATCTATGAAGCTATCGGCGCGTCTTTTGCTCACAGCATTCGCAGCCGTATGGGCACTCCAAGCTATCTCAGCTTGTCATGCGCAGATTAATACGGTCACACGTTCATCTGCTCCGCAAGTGATGCCCTTAACCACTCAGGCGTCGGCGTTTGCGTCCTACGCCATTAATGCTGTCCTGGACTCTGCGAGCCGTACGGCGGTAGCATCCGCCAATTCGGTGGTAGTCCGCAGGGCCATGTGGCTACGTGAATGGAAGGCAGACTCTGCTTCCAAAAAGTTCTTAACCTGTTTGCCATTTTCTGGCGGCCGCCTGTTTGGCGAGAAATTGGATGAAATCATTAAACAATCCAAGGGAAAGGACTCATCCTTACCCCAGGCCAAACCAAACAGACCTCAACCATGAAAGGTACAATCGAGGTTTCGGTCCTTTCGGACCGCGGGCAGGTCTCAATTCTCCTCGTCCAAAGGGCCTCAGAAGGATCAGAGGAACTCCGATCATGGCGGTCTAAGGCACGCCCTAAAAAGACCACCGGAGGAACCGCTCCCAAAGCGGCCTCCTCATGACTTTCAGTCTCCTCACACCGCATCCTCGGTCGGTGGCAGGCTCGCCCGCTTTTGCGACACCTGGCTGCCACAAGTAAAAGACCGATGGGTGAGAGACATTCTATCTCACGGTTAAAGGATAGAGTTCAGCTCTCGTCCTCCGACTCGATTCTTCAGAACATCTCCGCCCCCCGAGAGAGCCGATGCTCTTCTGCAGGCGGTGTGCACGCTGAAGGCGGAAGGAGTGGTGATCCCTGTTCCTCTTCAAGAGCAGGGTCACGGTTTTTTACTCCAACTTGTTCGTGGTGCCGAAAAAGGACGGATCCTTCCGTCCTGTTCTGGACCTCAAACTGCTCAACAAACATGTAAAAACCAGGCGGTTCCGGATGGAATCGCTCCGCTCCATCATCGCCTCAATGTCCCAAGGAGATTTCCTAGCATCAATCGACATCAAAGATGCTTATCTCCACGTACCGATTGCACCAGAGCAGCAGCGCTTCCTGCGTTTCGCCATAGGGGACGAACACCTTCAGTTCGTGGCACTGCCTTTCGACCTGGCGACAGCCCCACGGGTCTTCACCAAGGTCATGGCAACAGTGGTAGCAGTCCTACACTCTCAAGGACACTCGGTGATCCCTTACTTAGACGATCTGCTTGTGAAGGCACCCTCTCAAGTGGCATGCCAACACAGCCTGAACATTGCTCTGGAGACTCTCCAGAGCTTCGGGTGGATCATCAATTTTCCAAAGTCAAATCTGACACCGGCCCAATCACTGACATATCTTGGCATGGAGTTTCATACCCTCTCAGCGATAGTGAAACTTCCGCTGGACAAACAGCGTTCACTACAGACAGGGGTGCACTCTCTCCTTCAAGGCCAGTCACACCCCCTGAGGCGCCTCATGCACTTCCTAGGGAAGATGGTAGCAGCAATGGAGGCAGTCCCTTTTGCGCAGTTTCATCTGCGTCCTCTTCAATAGGACATTCTCCGCAAATGGGACAGGAAGTCGACGTCCCTCGACAGGAACGTCTCCCTTTCGCGGGCAGCCAAGGCTTCCCTTCAGTGGTGGCTTCTCCCCACTTCTCTGTCGAAGGGGAAATCCTTCCTACCCCCATCCTGGGCGGTGGTCACGACGGACGCGAGCCTGTCAGGGTGGGGAGCGGTTTTTCTCCACCACAGGGCTCAGGGTACTTGGACTCAGACAGAGTCCTCCCTTCAGATCAATGTTCTGGAGATAAGGGCAGTGTATCTTGCCCTAAAGGCGTTCCAGCCGTGGGTGGAAGGCAAGCAGATCCGAATTCAGTCGGACAACTCAACAGCGGTGGCATACATCAACCATCAAGGCGGCACACGCAGTCGGCAAGCCTTCCAGGAAGTCCGGCGGATTCTGCTGTGGGTGGAAGCCACAGCCTCCACCATATCCGCAGTTCACATCCCGGGCGTAGAAAACTGGGAAGCAGACTTTCTCAGTCGTCAGGGCAATCTGTTGCCGCTGGGGGATGCCGGACGTCGACCTAATGGCGTCCCGGCACAACAACAAGGTTCCGACATTTATGGCGCGGTCTCAAGATCACAGAGCTCTGGCGGCAGACGCCTTAGTTCAGGATTGGTCGCAGTTTCAACTCCCTTATGTGTTTCCTCATCTGGCACTGTTGCCCAGAGTGTTACGCAAGATCAGGTCCGATTGCCGCCGCGCCATCCTCGTCGCTCCAGACTGGCCGAGGAGGTCGTGGTACCCGGATCTGTGGCATCTCACGGTGGGCCAACCGTGGGCACTGCCAGACCGACCAGACTTGCTGTCTCAAGGGCCGTTTTTCCATCTGAATTCTGCGGCCCTCAACCTGACTGTGTGGCCATTGAGTCCTGGATCCTAGCGTCATCAGGGTTATCTCAAGAGGTCATTGCCACTATGAGACAGGCTAGGAAACCAACGTCCGCCAAGATCTACCACAGGTCGTGGAGGATATTCCTATCTTGGTGCTCTGCTCAGGGTTTTTCTCCCTGGCCATTTGCCTTACCCACTTTTCTGTCATTCCTTCATTCCGGACTGGAAAAGGGTTTGTCGCTCGGCTCTCTTAAGGGACAGGTTTCAGCGCTCTCTGTATTTTTTCAGAAGCGCCTAGCCAGACTTCCACAGGTACGCACGTTCCTGCAGGGGGTTTGTCATATAGTCCCTCCTTACAAGTGCCCGTTAGAACCCTGGGATCTGAACAGGGTGCTGATGGCTCTTCAGAAATCACCGTTCGAGCCAATGAAGGATATTTCTCTTTCACGCCTTTCGCAGAAAGTGGTTTTCCTAGTAGCAGTCACTTCACTTCGAAGAGTGTCCGAGCTGGCAGCGCTGTCATACAAAGCTCCTTTCCTGGTGTTTCACCAGGACAAGGTGGTTCTGCGTCCGGTTCCGTAATTTCTCCCTAAGGTGGTATCCCCCTTTCATCTCAATCAGGATATCTCCTTACCCTCTTTTTGTCCTCATCCAGTTCACCAATGTGAAAAGGATTTGCACTTGTTAGATCTGGTGAGAGCACTCAGACTATACATTTCTCGTACGGCGCCACTGCGCCGCTCAGATGCACTCTTTGTCCTTGTCGCTGGACAGCGTAAAGGGACACAGGCTTCCAAATCAACCCTGGCTCGGTGGATCAAGGAACCAATTATCGAAGCTTACCGATCGTCGGGGCTTCCGGTTCCCTCAGGGCTGAAGGCCCATTCTACTAGGGCCGTGGGTGCGTCCTGGGCTTTGCGGCACCAGGCTACGGCTCAGCAGGTGTGTCAGGCGGCTACCTGGTCGAGCCTGCACACTTTCACGAAACACTATCAGGTGCATACCTATGCTTCGGCAGATGCCAGCCTAGGTAGGCGAGTCCTTCAGGCGGCGGTTGCCCACCTGTAGGTAAGGGCCGTTTTACGGCTCTATTACGAGGTATTATTTTACCCACCCAGGGACTGCTTTTGGACGTCCCAATTGTCTGGGTCTCCCAATGGAGCGACAAAGAAGGGAATTTTGTTTACTTACCGTAAATTCCTTTTCTTCTAGCTCCAATTGGGAGACCCAGCACCCGCCCCTGTTCCCTTCGGGCTATTGTTCTTTGGGTACACATGTTATTCATGTTGAATGGTTTCAGTTCTCCGAAATTCCTTCGGATTGAATTAACTTTAAACCAATTTATAATTTTTCCTCCTTCTTGCTTTTGCACCAAAACTGAGGAGCCCGTGATGCACGGGGGGTGTATAGGCAGAAGGGGAGGGGCTTTACACTTTTAAGTGTAATACTTTGTGTGGCCTCCGGAGGCAGAAGCTATACACCCAATTGTCTGGGTCTCCCAATTGGAGCTAGAAGAAAAGGAATTTACGGTAAGTAAACAAAATTCCCTTCTTTTGGGTGGCAAGCTGATATTTTTACTGATATCAATCTGTACTTCATATGTTTTGATTATTTTTTGTATTACAATTTTTTTAAGGACAGTACAGTGAAATACAAACAAAAAAAATCTGTATTTCCCTTTTTTTTTTCTCTTTCATAGTATTTTTTATTTGTATATTTTTTTTTATATTTTGATAGCCCGGAGTGTTACAAAGTCAGCTATACCGAATATGTTTATTTTACCAGTGGAGAAAGAGGCTTGTTCGAATTTTTATATTCTGTAAATTGTTTTATATACTGCTCAAAAAATAAAGGGAACACCTAAATGTGGATTTTGCATTTTGGTGTTCCCTTTTATTTTTTTGAGCAGTATATGTTTAAAAGTGAATCTATTTATTTTTTTTAGCCTCTTTATGGGAGTGGAACCTGCGATCATTTACAACCTGTCGAGAGGGGGTCAATATTCTATCTGGTACGTTATATTATTAAAGCTGTGTTTAATGGGCATGGATTCAAATGAGGCTCTGTTATTAGGACATTTCCGTTCTTTTGTGGTGCTGATAACAGAGTCCGCTTTGTTATATTAGTGAAGGACTGAAAGGACTTTTTGAATGAAAAAATAAAATGTTTGCCCTCATAATGTAGCAAGACACAAAGTCAGGAAAATGTGTCTTCATTGCTGTAAGCATTTCAGATATAAGATTTCAGTATTTGCAATGTTTATAATATCAGAAAATAAAAATGTCTCTCTAACGGTGGAGAACCACAAGTCCCAGCATTGCCTGCCAATCAGTGACTATCGTGTATGGCTTGAAATGAAGAGGAGGAAATATCTTTGATCCATAGAAGCTTGTAACTGAGTTTACAGTGTATACAGAATAGGCGTGGGCTGCTGTGCTATGTCTGGAATGAAGGGGGTTGAGAAAGCCATGAAATGACAAAGCATTATGGGATGGCCGGAAACTGCTGCGGACATGTCACAGGGCAGGTAATGTGTCTCTGCTGGTGTTTTTGCAGGTCTGCATTTGTAATACACATATCTTTGCAAATCCTACATTTCCATAGGTAGAATTGCATCAGTCATAAGATGTCAGGATTTAGGAAGCGTGTACAGTATTTAGTGTTCTCACTGATTCATGTCCATCATTTCTACTCCCCGATGTCTCACCTTTCAGCTTTACCTATAAGCGACATCTGGTATATTGGTGCTTATGTTGATGCACTTTTCTATTCCACCCCATAAAATACAGAATGTCCGCGATGCTTATAGATAACCACGGAGGTAAAAAATGTACAATCCTTCCATATATAGGACATTTGTTTGTGGTCGCGTAATGTGTAATGAACTCAACATTAAGCACAAACGACTAATGAACCTTCCACTCATTATGAGTAAATTAGAAAGCCCAGGACCGGTAACAAATAGTTTGCGTTGTTGTTTTATGTATGTAAATGTATCAGGCTACAATCCCATGATAAGCTTTAAATGAGTTTTTTTTATGTTACAGAATTTCTGCATCTATTATTTAAATCGGGTTAATTCCGTTTTTTTTCATTCATTCATTTTTTGTATTCATTTTAACCATTTTTATCGCGTTTTTGATGCTGTGGTTTTGTTTCTGATGTGTCATGCTTTAAATTAACTGCTTTCATTTTCATTCTTCCTGGTATTTGGCTTTCACAAAACTATATTGATATATTTGGGTGCAGATCTCATGTATTTTGGATGCTTTCCCACTAAAAACGCGTGTGTTTTTTAGGTTTTTTTTTTTCTTACCTGTAGATTTTCCACATCTAATGCAAATCAGTGGAGAAAATATGTACAGAAAAACTCAGCTTAGCTGCAAGAGAAATTGACGCTGCAGATTTGAAACACCGGTCAATCTATGCTGATTAAAAAGAAATTAGGCATGAAATTTCTATAAATCCCATCCACTTTTCTGGAGTTGTAAGATGCTGCGTTTCTGGCATAGCAAAAAATGCACAGTGTCAAAAACTCATCAAAAGCTCATTGTGGGAACCTTAGTTTTCAGAACAACCTATGTGTCTACTGATCAGTGCCATTTTATTACAGGTAATCTGTCAGCAGGTTTTTGCAATGTATACTGAAGACCGCATGCTGCAAGGGTTTATATACAGATTACAACCAGGTGTCTCTTATCACAAAGTTTGTTTTTGTTTACCTGTAATGTTAGTTTAGGCTTCCTTGCTTTATCATTAGTGGACCCAGCAGTGCGTGAGCTCAAGACCGACTCTTCCCCTTTTTGCGATTAGAAGCTTCTATCTAGGGAAATGTATAATGAAGGTCTGGTGTGGGCAGGGACAGCTGTATGGGCTCTGCTATATGCTAAAACTAAAATATGATTTTGTCACAATGGCTGCACCTAGTAATCTAAATGAGACATTGTTGGATTCAGGATATCTTTGCCTACATCATGCTGCTCTTAGATGAGGTAGCAAAAACTTGCTGACAGATTCCCTTTTAAGGCACTGTTCATAAAGGGTTAGAATACAAGGCACAAAAAAACATCAGATTCTTCACACTGTATCCAAAAGGGGATTACATAAGTTGTATATATACAGCTGTACGGTGGTTTATAGCCACTCCAAATTAACTCCTCTTGGTAACATACCGGTAAGTCTGTACCATTATCTACTGTTCAGCTATCTAGGTACAGTCATGACCAAAAGGTGAGCGGCTGAAATAGATTTGGGTTTTCACAAGGATTGTTGCTTCCGTGTTTTTAGATCTTTTAGTCGGTTGTTTCTATGGGTACTGAATTTCAATTATAAGGCTATGTGCCCACGGGCGCTCGTACCTGCGGATGTATCCGCAGGTACGAGCGCATGTTTCCCGCAGCTGCCCGCCGGCGTCCGCAGCTATTTTTAGTTGCTAGATTACAGCGGAATAGCTGCTGGAAACATGCGGACATTCATGCGACTTACCTGCGGACGTCCCGGCCTCTTATCTCCATAGCGGAGACCTACTGTCTCCTCCCCATAATCCTATAGAATGTAAGCCCGCAAGGGCAGGGCCCTCTTCCCTGTGTACTAGTTTGTCTACTATAACTTGTATATGTATTTTGTATGTAACCCCCTTCTCATGTACAGCACCATGGAATTAATGGTGCTCTATAAATAAATAATAATAATAGCGGAGGGCCGGGACATCCGCAGGTAATTCCGCATGAATAATTGACATGCAATTATACATGCGGATGCCTACATCCGTAGCATGTTCGGCAGCCGCACTTTCCGCAGCGTGGACACAGCACTCCCCATGTCCCATATGATAACATGGCGAGTGACTGTACATGCTAAAACCTGCAGATTTATCTGAAAAATCCAGAAAAATCCGCAGGTTTTCCGTGGCAAAATCCACAGAAACAAGCTCGCGTGGGCACATAGCCTAAAGGCCCTGTCACACACAGAGATAAATCTGCGGCAGATCTGTGGTTGCAGTGAAATTGTGGACAATCAGTGACATGTTTGTGGCTGTGTACAAATGGAACAATATGTCCATGATTTCACTGCAACCACAGATCTGCCAAAGATTTATCTCTGTGTGTGACGGGGCCTTATGTGTTTAATACATTTTTAAACTTTCATTGACAAACACATTAAATTTATGTAAAGCATCAATATTTCCGATGTTGGTCTTTATTTTTCAAGACTTCTGCCCTTTGACCTGACATGCTGGATATGAACTTCTAGACCAAATCCTGACTGATGGCAGCTTATTATTGTCTAATCAATACTTGTATTTTATCACAATTTATGTGTTTTTATCAACCTGTTTTTTGAGGATTGATGATCACAGGTTCTCAGTGGGGGAGTTTCCTGGCCATGAACCCAAAATGTCAATATTTTGCTCGCAAAAGGTGGCTTTACACACTGCAACATCGCAAACGACATCGCTGTAACGTCACCGGTTTTGTGACGTAATAGCGACCTCCCCAGCGACATTGCAGTGTGTGAAACACATCAGCGACCTGGCCCCTGCTGTGAAGTTGCTGATCGCTACAAATCGTTCAGGACCATTCTTTGGTCCTTTGTTTCCCGCTGTGCAGCAAAGTCTCAGTGTGTAAAGGGGACTTAAAACACTGATAACGAGTGATGTGTCACAATATCTGTCAATCACTATTCTCTGTCAGTCGGTCTCTCCCTCTCGGTCTCTATTCTCTCTCTGTCGGTCCGTCACTATCTCTGTCCCTCTCTCACAGTCTGACGGTCATTTTCCCCTCCTCTCTCATACTCACCGATCCCCCGATCCCCGGCGCGGCGCTGCACGGCATTCACACAGCTGCGGCGGCTTTTACTATTTTGAAAAAGCCGGCCGCTCATTAAACAATTTCGTATTCCCTACTTTTCCCGCCCACAGGCACCTATGATTGGTTGCAGTGAGACATGCCCCCACGCTGAGTGACAGGTGTCTCACTGCACCCAATCACAGCAGCCGGTGGGCGTGTCACTATGGAGTATAGAAATAATTAAAAAAAACGGCGTGCGGTTCCCCCCAAATTTAATACCAGCCAGATAAAGCCATACGGCTGAAGGCTGGTATTCTCAGGATGGGGAGCTTCACGTTATGGGGAGCCCCCCAGCCTAACAATATCAGTCAGCAGCCGCCCAGAATTGCCGCATACATTATATGCGACAGTTCTGGGACTGTACCCGGCTCTTCCCGATTTGCCCTGGTGCGTTGGAAAATCGGGGTAATAAGGAGTTATTGGCAGCCCATAGCTGCCAATAAGTCCTAGATTAATCATGTCAGGCGTCTCCCCGAGATACCTTCCATGATTAATCTGTAAATTACAGTAAATAAACACACACACCCGAAAAAATCATTTGTTAGAAATAAAAAACACAAACAAATTCCCTCATCACCAATTTAATCAGCCCCAAAAAGCCCTCCATGTCCGGCGTAATCCACGGACCTCCAGCGGCGCTTCCAGCTCAGCTGCATGCAGGTGACAGGAGCTGCAGCAGACACCGCCGCTCCTGTCAGCTCCACGCAGCTAATGAAGACAGCCGCGCGATCGGCTGAGCTGTCACTGAGGTTACCCGCTGTCACTGGATCCAGCGGTGGCCGCGGGTAACCTCAGTGACAGCTCAGCTGATCGCGCTACTCACCTCAGTTGCTGCGTGGAGCTGACCGGAGCGGCGGTGAGTAGCGCGATCAGCTGAGCTGTCACTGAGGTTACCCGCTGTCACTGGATCCAGCGGTGGATGCAGCGGTGGCCGCGGGTAACCTCAGTGACAGCTCAGCTGATCGCGCTACTCACCGCCGCTCCGCTCCACTTTTTTGATTACTCAGAGAGAGAATAGAGACCGAGAGGGAGAGACCGACTGACAGAGAATAGTGATTGACAGATATTGTGACACATCACTCGTTTCCAGTGTTTGACTAGCTAGGTCGTTCTGCAGGTCTGGATCGCTGTTGCGTCGTTGGCCAGGTTTGCCTGTTTGACAGCTCACCAGAGACTCACCAGAGACTTTGTAGCGATCCCGGCCAGGTTGGGATCCCTGGTGGGATCGCTGAAAGTCTCAGTGTGTAAAGGGGCCTAAAGGCACTTGGCTATCACTTGTGACATGGTCTCCATTATGCTGGAAAAAACATTGTTCATCACCACATTGCTCCTGGATTGTTGAGAGAATTGCTCTTGGAAAATGTGTAGATCCCATTCTTTATTCATAGCAATGTTCTCAGGCTAAACTGAGTGAGGCCCCTCCATGGATGAAAAGCCCCCACACGTTGGCAGACACAGAATGCACTCACCCCTTCCTCTCCAAGCAATTCTTCTACTAGAAGTTTTAACAGTCTAAAGGGGGCTTCATTCGAGAAAATTACTTTAACCCAGTTGTCTACAATCTAATCCTTCTCCTTATCCTTTCTATAAAGTTCCATGATATTCACAGTTTTATTATTTTATTGCTTTGCTACCAATACAGTTAAAAAGAAGCTAGCTTGGCTCTTATTTTATTCTGGCTACTGTGAGTGCTCTGGGTTTTTTTACTGATAACTTAAAAACTGGTGACAGGTCCCCTTTAAGAGCCACCACACAACTAACCTTAGGCAAACACCGCCTTGGTGTTATTTTTTTTATAGGGACCAATTATAAAGGTAATTTATGAAGACATTGTGGTTTAAGGTTAAGCCTTGGATATTTCTAACCCTCTGTTAACGTTGATTTGTCTAGTTCTCCCACATCCAGCTGCTGCTCCCAAGGTCTCCAAATCCACGAAGATGTCAAGGTATTACTGACCGTGATCCTTCACTTTATCACATATGTTCACAAAGTGCTAATAAATGTCTAAAAAGTACAGTAACTCAAGCAAATCCCTTCCTCTTATGTAACCTTCCATTAATCTGTAACTTTGTACTTACACACGTTGTCAAAATTGTAGGTACCCTTCATTTAATGACAGAAAAGCCCACAATGGTCACAGAAATAACTTGAATCTAACAAAAGTAATAATAAATAAAAACTATGAAAATGAACAAATGAAAGTCAGACATTGCTGCTTTTTGGCTTCCACAGAATTTTTAAAAACATAAAACTCATGAAATAGACCTGGACAGGAATGATGGTCCCTTAACTTAATATTTTGTTGCACAACCTTTTGAAGCAATCACTGCAATCAGACGATTCCTGTAACTGTCAATGAGACTCATGCACATCTCTACAGGTATTTTGGCCACTCCTCGAGCAAACTGCTCCAGTTGTCTGGTGTTTCAAGGTTGCCTTGTTTCAGCTCTTTCCAAAGATGCTCAATAAGATTTAGGTCAGGGCTCATAGAAGGCCACTTCAGAATAGTCCAGTGTTTTTCTCTTAGTCATTCTTGGGTGTTTTTAGCTGTGTGTTTTGGGTCATTATCCTGTTGCAATACCCATGACCTGCGACTGAGACCAAGCTTTTTCTGTCCATAGGACATTCTCCCAGAAGCTTTGCGGCTTGTAAACATGTAGTTTGGCAAATTCCAGTCTGGCTTTTTTATGTTTTCTTTTCTTTTCAACAATGGTGTCCTCCTTGGTCGTCTCCCATGAAGTCCAATTTGGCTCAAACAACGACGGATGCTGCGTTCTGACACTAATGTTCCTTAAGCTTGAAGTTCACCTTTAATCTCTTTAGAAGTTTTTCTGGGCTCTTCTGTTACCATTCATATTATTCGTCTCTTTGATTTGTCATCAATTTTCCTCCTGCAGCCAGGTCCAGGGAAGTTGCCTAAAGTCCCATGGATCTTAAATTTCTGAATAATATGTGCAACTTGATATCACAGGAAAATCAAGCTATTTGGAGATGGTCTTATAACCTTTACCTTTAAGATGCTTGTCTATAATTTATAACTTTCTAATCTCCTGAGACAACTCTTTCCTTCACTTCCTCTGGTCCATGTTGAATGTAGTACACACTGTGTCACCAAACAGCACAGGGAGTATCTGTAGCCCTATATAGGGGCCGACTGACTGATTACAAGATTGTAGACACCTGTGATGCAAATTAGTGGACACATCTTAATTTAACATGTCCCTTTTGTCACATTATTTTCAGGGGTACCATCATTTCTGTCCTGGCCTGTTTCATGAGTTTTATTTTTTATTAAAATTATGTGGAAGTATGGTTGAAAAACAGGAATGTCTGACTTTCATTTGTTCATTTTCATAGATTTTTTATTATTACTTTTGTCAGATTCAAGTTATTCAAGTGGCCATTGTGGGTTTTTCTCTCATTAAACGATGGGTATCAACAATTTCACCACTTGTGTACAAAGTTGATCTGTTTAACACTCCAGACCTTAAAGTGAACTGGCCACCTAGAAAATGCAGTTCAGTCTGCAGGTGGCATGTTATAGAGGAGAGTAGCTTCACATATAGGTGTGTGAGATAAGAGTGAGTATAGTTTTAATCATTGAAACCTCTGCCCTTGCTTAGATTCTAGATCCAAGGGGTGGTTCTGTCAGTGATTCATAGTTTTCACTGTATAAATGTGCACATGCAGATAACGGTCAATCACTAATAGGACCGCCCACTGGACCAAAAATCTCAGAATGTGCAGAGGTTTAAATGATAAAAACACAGGTTATATTGAATCTTTTTCTCACAAAACTATATATTCCACTCTTCCTGCTCTAAAACATGGTGTCCACAGATTAAAGAAACTTTAAAGTACCATATGTCAAAGGGCAAACGATTCATGATGTGCAAACCATGGGCAGCATAAAACGAGCTTGGCTGCATGATTTCAGCCATGTATGTTATGCAGCGTTTCATAAAAAACATTGTTTGAAAAGCCTTTGCCTTGCACTACCCCAGTTGATTGACTGGTCATTCCCTATATATACACACATAGCAGACACCTATCCATTAGTGAAAGCGGTGCTGGGAAACATCAGATGGGGGCAACCCCAGGACCAGTTACGTCACTCCCAATTGTCCCCGACTGGTTATCCAAACGCCACAGCAATTCAGTGAAAAAAAACATATACCTGGCTGCAGTCATGCAACCAGGCTTTGCTTCATGCTGCCTGTGGTTTGGGCAGCATGATTCAAGTGGCAGATTCCCTTTAACCCCTTCAGCCCCGGGGCACTTTCCGTTTTTGCGTTTTTGTTTTTTGCTCCCCTTCTTCCGAGAGCCGTAACTTTTTTATTTTTCCGTCAATCTTGCCATATGAGGGCTTGTTTTTTGCGGGACAAGTTATACTTTTAAATGAAACCATAAGTTTTACCATATGGTGTACTGGAAAGCAGCAAAAAAATTCCAAGTGTGGAAAAATTGCAAAAAAAGTGTGATGGCACAATAGTTTTTGGGATGTTTTATTCACGGTGTTCACTATATGGTAAAACTGATGTGTGGGTATGATACCTGAGGTCGGTGCGAGTTTGTAGACACCAAACATGTATAGGTTTACTTGTATCTAAGGGGTTAAAAAAAATTCACAAGTTTGTCCAATAAAAGTGGCGCACGTTTTGCGCCATTTTCCGAAACACGTAGCGTTTTTATTTTTTGGGATCTGTGGCTCAGTGACGGCTTATTTTTTGCGTCTCGAGCTGATGTTTCTAATGGTAGCATTTTTGCGCAGATGCTACGTTTTGATCGCCTGTTATTGCATTTTGCGTAAAACTTGCGGCGACCAAAAAACGTAATTTTGGCGTTTGGAATTTTATTGCCACTACGCCGTTTACCAATCCGATTAATTGATTTTATATTTTGATAGATCGGGCATTTCTGAACGCGGCGATACCAAATATGTGTATATTTATTTATTTTTTAACCCTTTAATTTTCAATGGGGGGAAAGGGGGGTGATTTGAACTTTTAGGTTTTTTTATTTTTTTTTAATTTTTTAAAACTTTTTTTTAACTTTTTTTATTTTATTTTACTAGTCCCCCTAGGGGGCTATAGCGATCAGCAATCCGATTGCTGATCGCTATCTGCTGATCACAGCTATTCCGCTGTAAACAGCAGAAATAGTCACTTTCTTTCTTCCTCTGCTCCGTGCCGAGGAAGAATGAAAGTGAAACTTCTTAGCACCAGGCGTCATCACATGACCCTGTGCTACGATGGCAACCACCGAACGTCACGTGATCACTCACGTGACGTCCGGAGGGGGCGGAGGTAAGAAAAAAAGATGGCCGCGCGCATATAGATCTCGCTGCCAGACTTTGGCAGCGAGATCTAAGGGGTTAATGTTCCGGGTGGAATGCGATTCCACTCGGAACATGTAGGCACACATGTCAGCTGTTGAAAACAGCTGATATGTGTGCCGATCCACGCCGCCTGCCCGCGGCAGGGGGCGGGGATTACCGGGACACGATCCATGACGGAAAGATCCGTCCATGGTCGTGAAGGGGTTAAAGGGTACCAACCACCAGGATTTTCATATATAAACTAAAGCTAATGCTATACTGGCGCCATCATGCTGATTCTATACATACCTTTAGTTGTAAGATCGGATGTATACTTTCTGGAATACAGGTAAGTAAAGCTTGTGAAATGCACTTTAATTACTTGATTAATAGCAGCTACAGAATATCTAATAGGTGGGTCAGGTTTTACTAGTTATTCCCGCCTCTGTCTGCCTGCCTGCCTGCCTGCCTGCCTATCCTTCCTGCCTTTCCAAGTGCTGTGTTCAGCTATCTGTTGCTAGTTATTATTTGTGGCTTAAAAAAAGAATTGGGAAAAATGTTTCCTCTTGTTTTAAAGGGGTATTCCTTAAACAAGCTAGCACCTGTCCATTGGATATGTTAAATTCTGCTACATTGGTTTCCTTTTTTGACAAAGAGTAGGCACCACTGAAATACCCCTACAAGTCTGCTCACTTTGATTTCTAGACAAATATTAATTTGTGTATACTTTAGAGACACGACTTGAGGATTGCTGTTAAAGTATCTCTGACCCCATACCCTGATGGCTAATAAATAGCAGGGCATGAGAGGTTAAGTTAATAATGGTGGCATGACTGTGATGCTTGTATTACTATAGTGCCCAAGTGTCCTCTGCATGCCACCTGTGCCTTACCTTACTGACTTTGTAGATTACTGAACTTGGGCTGAAAATGTTGGTTCACTCTTAATTTTGACTGACTGGAATAGGATGCAATGTTTTACCATATCCAATGGAATATGTATGCAGGGTGCAGAGGTTATATTCTGCTCATCCATGTTCAGAGGGCAACCGAAAAGTGCCATTTGTCAAACTCTGCCCAACATCTTCCTCATGGTCTTGATGGAAAGCTTCACCTTTCTGCTATGTCACTGTGTTTAGCACGGAATTATTTGGTGGTCAAGACAGAGCCCAATAAGGGGGCATTGGCAAAGTTTACCGAGAAGAGCGGGAGAACTTGCCAGACTTTGGACAACCCTTACAAGCTCAATGGCAAAAGCGGCCAAAGTTCCGTATTTTGCAATGCTATGTAAAACTGCGGCAAAGGCATGCTCTCACATATTTAAGTGCAGTGTGCAGTGCTATTGTTGGTCTTCCAGCCATAAACCATTCGATTAGTAGCCATAAATCATCTGATGAACATCCTTAAACATTTTGCTATGCATAAGTCCCTTTCATCCCAGGCCCTAAGATATGATTTGCTCTTGTATGATCACATTTTCAGATAGATTATAGACTTCATTTTCTTCCAATTACTTAGGAATACTATAGGAAAATAAAGAGCACAAAGGATCTGAAAACCAATGCATGTGTGACCCCATCCAAAGCAGTGCCGAAATTAATATTGGAGGCACAAGCTGAAGTTCATGAAGAGGTTTCTTCACGGTAAGGAATTTTAAGAAAACATTGATGAACATATCAGTGGTCATACTAATGGTATGTACGCACGACCGCTTTTAGACACCCACAAAGTTTTGCAAATGGAAGACGCTTCAGGAAAATGCCGACTGTTTCTTCTGAAGCGTCTTTTTTGGCGTTCTTTCTGTAGTTTATTTATGGCAGCATTGTTTGGTGGCATTTTTATTTTTACATTATGTATACAATAGTAAGCAGCTTCACAGCAGTGGTTGCCTGAAGAATGGTCAGGTCACTAATTCTTTAGAAATCTACACAGCTTTCGAAAACCTGAAATGGTTAAAAGAAGCTCAGAAAGTCTGAATATATGACCAGCAAGACGTTTTCAATTTACATTGCATACGTTGATTCTTTTTAGCATTTCTAAGCGCTTTTTCAGGAGGGTTTTGGACTGTACCCACCAGAAAAAGATGATGTGTGCACATACCGTAAGCCAAGGGAAGCGACACATATGTATTTTAGTAGTTTGTTGTTAGTTGGATAGATAGTGATCTTGGTTAAGCCATACAAAGCAGTACCCCTGTAGAAGCAGTACCCCTGTAGAAGCAGTACCCCTGTACAAGCAGTACCCCTGTACAAGCAGTACCCCTGTAGAAGCAGTACCCCTGTACAAGCAGTACCCCTGTAGAAGCAGTACCCCTGTACAAGCAGTACCCCTGTACAAGCAGTACCCCTGTAGAAGCAGTACCCCTGTAGCTTCTAGCGAAGTGTAGAATTCAATTATTCAAAATTTACAGCGTAAAATTTCATTGTCACAATCTTAAAGGGGCTGTCCCTTGATCAAGGTTCATTTCAATCAATAGATCTTGGAATAATAATAATTTCCACAATTTGATGTGGTTTTTCTTTTTTTTTTTTGCTTTTTTTTTTTTAAATGTTCTTGTACTGAGATAATGTTATATATGTGTCCTTGCTATGTACTGTGTAATGGCCGTGTCTGACCGTATAGGGACATGGTCTGATCATACCACATCTTTTAGCGGGCAAGGACGTAAATATACAGACATTACAGCGTGGGATCACAAATAATTCTTTCTTTGAGGTAAAATATTTTAAAAAAAAGAGTCAGGGAAATGCTTTACCTCACAAAAAGAATCAGCTGTGATCCCATGCTGTAATATCTGTATAATTATTACATTAAATCAGTCTAAAAACAAAGTTTAGTGCCTCATGAAAGGCACTAAAGGGTGCAAATGTACAACACTGCCTATATGCCTGATCTAATCTAAACTCTCCCTCCTGCACCATCTCTTCTTGTACTATAGTGAGCCAAGCGTAATACACCCGGATCTTAAATAAGAACCAATGACGCAATGAGGCTGGCCAATCACAATAATACCAGTAGCCAACATGGCTACAGCATTACCATGATTGGCAGGCTGAAAAACAGCAGTGAAACATGTGGGGCCTCGCGCATAGCACTCGAGCCCCCGCAATACTCAATCAAGTCCCGAGTCTGTTCAAGCATCCCGATGCTCGATCGAGTATTGAGCAGTGCCAAGTACGCTCGCTCATCACTATTGACAATGATTTTCAGTTTAGCTGAAGAAAAGTCATAGCCGCTCATATCTTACAGTCGTATGCCACAACAATACTCTTGTAGCATAAGTCAACCATCAACCAAAGGTATTTGTTTCAATGCAATGAAGATGCATCTCTGATAGCCCTTGAAATTGAACACTTTTCGATTAGTATGGCTTCTTGACATGTAGTTGATTCATGTTCTTCCTGTACAGTTACTATGGTTGTGGATTTGTGGTACCAGAATGTTTGGAAAATTGCAATATCCTGGACTTGGGCAGTGGAAGTGGCAGAGACTGTTACATGCTGAGCAAGCTGGTTGGAAGCAAGGGACACATCACTGGCATAGATATGACTGATGAGCAGGTAAGCTTTGCTGCAATAAGAGGAATAATACAGAAAATAAAATTGTGACAAGGTTACGAAAATCTGACCGTAGCCCCCATTTTTCTACACATAATTGTGCATTAAAAATAATGTCAATAGTTCACAAGATAGAGCTGCTTTGGATCCACATTCTCTAAATGAGAATTGGACGTTTGGTTTATGCTAGTAGAATATTTTTTTTCTTCTCTGTATGGTAAATTTCTTTCATTTTTCACACTGTTGTAGTATTCACCCCTGGACCTCTTTTTACTTGTGTTTAGATTGAAATCTCCAAAAAATATATTGACTACCACATGAAAAAATTTGGTTACCAGGAACCAAATATTAATTTTGTGAACGGATATATTGAAGATCTCAAATCTGCAGGCATAGGTGACCAAAGCTTTGACATCATTATGTAAGTATATAAAGAAGATCGTCAACAGAGCTGGGGTAGACACTAGTATTTAAAGGGAATCTGTCAGCAGGTTTTTGCTATGTAATATGAGAGCAGTGTGTTGTAGAGTCCTGATTCCAGCAATGTGTTACTTACTAAGCTGTGTGTTGCAGCTTGACTAAAATCAGTGTTTTATCAGCAAGAGATTATTACTACAGAACTAGGGGTCTCATGCCTCCTGGTCCAAACATGCCCTTACCACTGACTAGCCGCTTTCTATCAATGTACAATATACATATAAAGCTTCCAATCAGTGGTGTTGGCGGGGTTATACTGGGAGTGATTGTAGCAGAGTAATTGTACCAATATGATAGCATAGAGACCAGCAAGTGACCCATCTATGGAATCACGGTTTAAGGCCCTAAAAGATGCTGCTCTCACATTGCATAGCAAAAATCTGTTGACAGATTCCTTTTAAAGTGAACTTCTCCTGACCCACAAATTACTACTTTCTGAGTATCCAAGTTGTTACCTCATTCAGACATCTTTGTCACATACAGTAAATGTTCTATTTATGTTTTCACAGATTTAGCTGTACCTATTGTAGTCTATGATGCTGATTTTATGTCTTTGTTTTTGGCGGAGCATGTGTCCGCAAAATAATGTCCGTTTTTATCGGAGTCAAGGATCACAATCGCACATATAAATTTATGGGTCTCTGAAAATAACAGACAGCACAGAGATGTAATCTGGGTTAATATGTTATTCTGTCTGTTTTCAGATTGTAATGGTTAGTAGAAGCTTTGCAGTTTTTTCATTTGTTATTTTTCGTATAAAAAGATTACCAGCCCACCTCTGTGAAGGCAATTTAGGGTTTAATTGCATGGAACCGTTAGCCAAATAAAATATGATTTTAGTTTCAACCAATAAAGCTTGTTACTTGTATAATAAAATGTTCTAGAATTTTCTAATTTACTATCTGTATTAATTCTGAAATGTTTTCTTGATGTTCGGTGGAGCTATGATATCTAATATGAGATTAAAGGTGTTGTCCAAAACTTAGACAACCTTCACTATGTTTCCTTTTTATAAAATATTAACTCCTCTCTGACGTCAGTGATGTCACCGCTGGCTCTCCCGCAATCCCTCCGGTGAATCAGTTGTAGGGCGGTCAAGGCTACGCCACCACTGCAGAAGTGTTCGGCACACAGAAAGGTTATGATATGTATTAATTTGTATTGTGTATTTTGGTAAATGACCACCAGGTGGCAATGTAGCTTTGTGACATCTGTCTTGGCACCTAGTTAGGTAGAAAAAGGGTTAAGTGAAAGGAGGGGTATAGTGTAAAAATAGGACAGGATGAAGAAGGAGGGCATGAGAGTCCCCGGTAGGAGAAAGCGAGAACAAGCCCAAATATTCTATAAACCACAATCCTAAGGGTCAACCCTTTGATACCGGACACGCAGGGTCCTGCTCTTCAGAGGACTGTCGGAACTGTATCCCCAGAAAAGGGGTTGAGTCCAGTCAGTCTGGGTCGCGTCCATCTTTCCTGGATTGAAAACTCAATGATATATTTTGCGAGACTGAAGGTCAGTGGGCTCTTAAAGAAGAAGAGTAGGTCCTGGACAGAAGCACAGGCAGAGGATTGCTGTTGGAATAAGCCCCTTAAATAGCATCAGCTAAATCCCTCTGGGTGGGACGGAGAGGCTAAAGGACTTTTTGAATTTGCTAGTACAGTGTGACGTCAGACTGGGAAATGAGGGGCCTAGCAGTATCTGAAGGAGCTCAGGTGCCAGGAAAGTGGTCAGCCGGTAAATTCTATTATGGAACGAAGTATGGAGGGAACCCCATCGGGGTCAGAAGCGGCACCTGTGTCATGCGAGTTGAAAGTATCCCTGTAACAAGATCAAGTAAAGTTCAGCTGTCTGATGAAAGTATAATTGTGCCTGATTTATTGACTCAGTGGAAGTGTGGACTGTGGCGAAAACATTCTTGCAGTTCAGTGGCGACTGGGAGCATGGGGTTACCGAGCGGCTGTGCTGCGGCCTGGCAACCCCTGCGCACACGACTACTACTGCCTGCCCTGTCCCCTCCACACAGTGGCCACTTTACTAACCCTTCTTTTAGACGTCATTAAAATATGGAGCAAGCGAGAGCTGCGGCTGCTTTTTCACTTCCTTTGGATGTCTGATTTGTCCGAAGGAGGTGACCATGAAGAGACCATCATTGGTAGCAGTGATTGTAGGAGAGCCAGCGGCAACAGCGCCAACGTCGGACGTGAGTATAAATGTTATTATTTTACAAGGGGGAAACATAGTGATTGAGAATTGGTTGTCAACCCCTTTAATAAAGGAAATTATAATACATTTTTACTCTTGTAGATCTAACTGTGTGATCAATCTTTCACCTGATAAGAAGGCTGTGCTAAGAGAAGCCTATCGAGTGCTGAAGGTAATCTAAAGATACTCTTGAATACTTTGCAGGATTGTCAGGTTACACTGGGAGTTGTAATTGCTGGACAGCCATTGGTTGCCGACTACTGATCCAAGAAGTGAGGTTAACGAACCTATATTAAACCAAGAATAGGATATAAAAATGTAAACGCCAAAACCGCTCAAGATGCTGGTCACAGAGATGGAGACAGCCCTGGTCTGATGCCCTGGAGAACCAGACTGGACACTAGGGCAGCACAAATCTATTTGCTCAACTAAAAAAATGCCAAATCAAGCACTAAGTCTTTAAAGGGAACCTGTCACCGGATATTTATAATACTCACCTAACGGTCAGTGCAGAGCAGACTGATCGGATGGGCGTCTCTGTTCTCCGGGTCCGCGCTTCCTCTTTTGGACATCTTTGTCCTCCTCCTTCTGAAGCTAATGTGGATGACGCGTTCTACATCATATACACAAGCCGACATTGAGGTCCCGCGCAGGTGCACTACAATACTTTGATGTGCGCTACTCAGAGCAGATCAAAGTGCGTATTATAAACATCCGGTGACAGGTTCCCTTTTATAATGAAAACAAAAGTGAAATATTTGATAAGGGATCTACTGGAACCATATGGGGGCTAATGAGAACCCTATTTCAATGGAGGGGCGGTCATGCATGTTCCCCACTGTTCGTCTTCTATTGCCAGTAGTTTCATACACTGAGAGTGGATCACGCTTGATTGATTCTTGTGATCAATGGAAATCCCAGAGCTGGAACCTTACTGATCAGCAAGTAATCACCTATCCCATGGATATGTGATAACTTGTAGTCTTGGTACAATCCCTTTATAATTGTTTATTTTTATTTATGTCCTGTTGCTTACATAGCACCAACATAATCTGTAGAGATCACCACTTCTGATATTAGCTCCTGTCCAATGTGGGACTCATAATCTAAATTCAATATTTCCATGACATTGTACAGGGCCTCATTTAAAATAGTCCTGCAGAAACAATGTCGCTGTTGCCAGTGGCAACCAATCAGATCTCAGCTTTCATTTTTCTGGAGCAGTTTAAGAACTATAAGCTGAGCTCTGATTGGTTGCTATTGGCAACTATGACAGTTTTGAGAAATTAGGCTCATTGTACAATTTGACGGAAATTGAATTATCGTATTAGTATTTATAAAATGTGTATGAGAGAGCTTAACTACTAAGATTTCACCAATGACAACACAAAGAAAATATACAAACCCCATGGAGAAGTAGCATTGAAACCCAGGACCTCAGTGCTAATCACGGGGCCACATTGCCACCCATGCTTTAAGGCTATGTACACACGTTCCAAATTTGGTACAGAAATTTTCTGCATCAAATCTGCACCCTCTGACAGAAAAACACACTGAAAAACATGCATTTTTGGTGCGTTTTTGTGCCATTCGTTTTTCTTAATGAAGTCAAAGGGTGAAAGGGCTAAAAAAACGCCCCAACAATTGACATACTGCAGATTATTTTCTGCACCAAATTTGCAAGGAAAAAAAGCAATGTGCACACAGCACTTCAGAATTCTCATTGACTTTGCTGGCATAAAGATAGACATGCAGATTTATACCACAATCTGCAACAAATTTTCATTAAAAAAAGCATCAAAAACGCCCTGTGCGCACACAACCTTAGACCCCCTTGACACATCTGTGTCTCCAGTACATGTGCTATCTGTTAACACACGTACCGGAGACACAGACACATGTAGACCCATTAAATTCAATGGGTCTGTGCACATGTTCGTGGTTTGACACGGACTGTGTGTCCGTGTGCTTCACATGGGGACATGTCCGTTTTTGGCCTGCTGCACAGATGTCACATGGACTACATACTGATGTGATTCATGTGACATCAGTGTGACATGTACCAGAGGACACCTCACTGAAATTAAATGGATTTTTATACTTGCCTATCTCCGGCGCTGCTGTTTATTCCGGGCCCGCTCATTATGCCTCATGAATATTCACTACACTGTCTACAGGCACAGAAGCAACTGTGACAGCAGCGCTGGAGACAGGCGAGTATACAAGTTCATGCTGTCCGTGTTCTATCTGGGTGTCACACGGATAGCACAAGAACAACACACAGAGAACACACACAGGACACACGGTCGGACATAAGGACATGCACCATAGACTGTCACATATGTGCGTTTAAGGCACGGACATGTGAAGGGGACTTTAAGGAGGTTTTGTTTTTTTAAAACTAATTCTGGAAAGCCACCATGATAAATAAAAAAAGAAGCCATACCAGAATCCTCCCGCTAAACCTTTGTTGCCGCTCTGATGGTCTCCATTGAATTGGAAGTTATGTTACGATCACCAGTGACTTGACCTCTGAAGCCGCTGATTGGTGGTTGGAACATCATTACAGAGACTGTCCAAGCACTGTAGCGAGGGATGGGGGCTGGGGATGGATTTTGGTGCTAAATATAGTGGCATGCAAAAGTTTGAAAACCCCTGGTCAAGTTTACTGATATTCTGAACAATTAAGCAAGTGGAAGATGAAATTATCTGTAAAAGTCATAAAGTTAAGGATAACACATATCCTCTGCATTTTAGACAAAAAAAAAAAATATATATAATATATATATTTAAATTCACAACAAAAAATAAAGTTGGCCAATGTAAAATATTCAGTACCCTGCATGGTTAGTACCCTGCAGCACCCCCTTTGGCAAGTATCAAAACTTGTAAATGTTTTTTTGTAGCCAGCCAAGAGTCTTTCAATTCTTGTTTGAGGGATTTTTCATGCTTTCTTCCTTGGAAAAGTCATCTTGTTCTGTAAGATTCCTGGGTCCTCTTACATGCACTGATGTTTTGCGGTCTAGCCACAGATTTTCAATGATGTTCAGATCAGGAGACTGTGAGGGCCACTGTAAAACCTTCAGCTTGTACCTTTTGACATAGGCTAATGTGGATTTTGAATTGTGTTTAGGATCCTTATCCATTTGTAGAAGTCATCCTCTTTTCAACTTCAACTTTTTTACAGATGGTGTTATGTTTGCTTGAAGAATTTGTTAAACTTTAATTGAATCCATTCTTCCCTCTACCTGTGAAATGTTCCCAGTGCCATTGGATAGAACACAACCCAAAGCATGATTAATCCACCCCCATGCTTAATGGTTGGCGAGATGTTCTTGTCATGACTTTCTGTCTCCTTTTTTTCCCAAACATTTGGTTTGATCATTGTGGCCAAGGAGTTCTATTTTAACCTCATCAGTTAACACGAATTGTTTCCAAAATACATCAGTCTTGTTTAGATGTTATTTTGCATACTTCTGATGCTAAATTTTATGGTTATGACGCAGGAGAGGTTTTCTTCAGATGACTCTTTCATGAAGGCCATTTTTCTGTAGGTGTCTCTGAACAGTAGAACAATGTACAACAACTCCAGAGTCGGCTAAATCTTCCTGAAGGACTTTTGCAGTGAAGTGAAGGTTCTGATTTGCCACTCTAGCAATCCTACGAGCAGCTTTCACAGAAATTTTGCTTGGTTTTCCAGACCTTATCCTGACCTCCACTGTTTCTGTAAGTGCCATTTCTGAATTACTTTTCGAACTGAGGAAAGGGCAACTTGAAAACTCTTTGCTATTTTCTTCTAGCTTTCTTCTGCTTTGTGGGCCTTCACCATTTTGATGTTCAGAGTGCTAGGCAGCTGCTTTGAAAAACCCATGGCTGTTGTTTTATTTGCACAAGGTTAGAGGAAGCTGGGTTTTTATAAAGCTGCGAAATTTGCATCACCTGCCCTTTCCTAACTATGATAATGAACAAGCCACAAGCCTAACAGGCTACTTAAAGTCTGAAATGATAGTCAAAGTTATCTGATTACACAAATCTCCAAGGGTGTTCAAACTTTTGCATTGGCCCATTTTCATTTTTGTAGTTTTTAAAATGTTAAAGATGAAAATATATTTTTTTTTGTTCTTACCTAAAATATAAAGGAAATGTGTCATCTTTAACTTTATGCGTTTTAGAGATCATTTCATTTTCAACTTGATTACCTGTTCACAATAAGGCTATGTGCCCACGCTGCGGAAAATGCGCGGAATTTGCCGCGATTTTTTTGCGGAAATTCCGCGGATTTTTCAAAAATCTGCAGCACAGCGAGTCCCCAGCCATTTCTATGGCATTTGGGGACTGCTGTGCCCATGCTGCGGTTTGTTCCATAGCGGAATTAATGCAGTATTTCCCTGCGGAAAAATCTGCAGCATGTCAATTATTCCTGCGGATTTCTCCGCAGGGTCCCATATACTTACCTGCCTTGAGAGAAGACACCGGAGTCACTTTCTTCCGGTGGAGCGCAGTGGATCCAGGAGCAGGAAGGAGAAGGTGGGTGGGGCCTGCACGAGCTCCGGTCAAGTGATAGCCGGAGCCAGGTTCAGGCCCACCCATCTTCTCCTGTAGACGCTGACAGAGTGACCCGGCCGCCGGAAAGCGAGCTGCTGCATGATGGAGGTGAGTATGAACTCCCCCGATCACTGCAGCACTTGTGCCGAAGCCATGGTACTGTATCCTCAATGCAGAATGACCGCACCATATCCGCAGGACATTCTGCAATAAAACCGCAGCATGTAAACAGACAAAAGTTGTGCTGCGATTTTCTGGGAGCACCTGCGGAATCTCCTGCGGACATAACCGCAGGACACTGTCCCCGTGGGCACATAGCCTAACAGTAATTTTGACCAGTAGTGCTCAAACTTCTGCATAGCACTGTATAGCATTTTTTTTTTGTTTGATCAGTGCTTCTCACACATGATCGCATCCCGTTATTGCAGACATAAAACAATAAAGTGTAAAGCAAAAACATATATAAAAAATAAAAAAAAATTTTAAAAAACATTTAAAAATGTAATCGTACCTTTTCCCTAGTTAAAATTAATGCTGTCTATCAAAACTAGAAGTCATCATGCTAAAAAACAAGTCCTCATGGGCTAAGTCAGCGAAAAAGTAAAATAAAGTTATGGCTCTAAAGTTAATTGGCAAATTCATTCTTATAATTCAGTAAAAGACATTTTCAGTTTAAGATAGTGATTATATAATCCATGCGAGATATCTCTGTGTGTGGCTGGTATCTGGAATCCTCAATGTCAAAGCTCATAGAGAACATTTTGTTTCACAGGATGGTGGAGAAATTTATTTTAGTGATGTTTATTCCAATAAGCCAGTTCCTGATGAATTAAAGGAGAACAAAGTACTTTGGGGTAAGTTTAGGTGAAGGTTAATGCTCAGTAATCACTTTATTGGGGAGGTGTATGAAATAGGCAAAAGGATCTTTTTATTTTAGCGCAATCCTTTTTTTTGTTTTTCTGCCAAGGCCCATAACTTTATTTTTCCATTATTTGTTATTTTTACATTATGAAGTTTTTGCCACATTTATTGTGCTGTAAAAATGATCAGGCAACACAATTCTTTTGGTCAGTGTGATTATGGCGATATCAAAGTTGTTTATTTTTTTTTTATGTGTTATACAGCTCTAGCAAAAATTAAGATACCACTTCCAAATTTTCAGTTTTTCTGATTTTTCTCTCTATAGGTATATTTTTCAGTAAAATGTAAATTTGTTCTTTTATTCTATAAACTACTGACAACACGTCTCCGAATTAACAAGCAAAAAATTTTGTATTTATTTTCTGAAAAATAGAAATGGTCAAAATAACAAAAAAATGCATTGCTTTTGTGACGCCCTGGGCAAGCCAGGGGTCACAGGTCACAACACCACCACACCCTACACCCCAGTTAGGAACACCAAGGCTAACCTAAAATCCTTGTTGCCTTCCTCCAGGGGCTGATGTCCACACCAGGGGGTGGGCCAGGCGGTTGGCTCCGCCCACCGAGGAGTTCACAGCCCTGGAGGCGGGAGAACCAGGCTGTGCAGTTTAGGAGGAGGAAGTAGAAGGAAGTGGTAGAGGAGCTAAGTGAGAGTGGTGACAGAAAAAGGAACAGTTAAACAAGCCTGAAGCTGGTCCGGGTGTGTGCCCCGGACTGAGAGACAGCAAGGTCAGCAGACGGCGGCGACTGTCTGCAGGGGTGACTGTTTGGAGGTTACTGGAAGGACCGCGGACGGGTGGTGGCCCGGCGGTACCGGAGCGGTATACGAAGAACAGTCAGCACCAGTGGCAGGGGCCTTTCGGATCCCGGCAAGGCTAGGAGTCGCCGTGAATTTGCCAAATCCGTTAGTGAAGGGGACCTCTGGGTCTCCCAACAAGCAAGTCCCGATTGAAGGCAACAGTCCAACCGTTACAGAGAAACACCGCCACCGCCAGGGCACCAGTTTCTCAGGGCCAGCGCCTGCGGGCAAAGTAGGGCTCCTCCGGCCCATATCCAAGCCAGGGAGCGGGTTACCGGTGGGAACCCATCGCAACCATCATCATCTTAGGTGCAGGAAAAAGGGACCGTCACCGTCAACTACTGGGGAAAGCAAGTGCAGCCGTCTGTGGGAACCGTCTTTCCAGCCGTGTGTTTTACCGAGAACTGTGTCATCGTCTCAGGCTGAGTGAGTACCACTGTGCCGCAAGGCACAGCGCTGCCCCCGCGTCCCTGCACCCCACCAAGCCCTGCATCACCCACCTCATCACTGGGCCCCTGGACAACTACCCCCTACCCACGGAGGGGAGGACTAACATATAGCTGCTCCATACCATCACTCCCGGAATCCCCATACAGAGCAGCAGTGGTGTCAACAAATCACCACAACCGTGGGTGGCGTCACGGACAATAAACTATCCCAAAAACCAATCCCCTTTCACTCACGGGCGAGGAGCACCGCTCGAGTCCCCGGGATCCGGCCCATCGCTTGAGCCACCGAGCAGCAGCAGCAGGCCGCAGCAGCCGCAGCGGCAGCCGGACCCGAGCAGTGGGAGAGCGCGGCGTCCCCTCCTCCGCCCGCGACACTTTCAGCCTCAAATAATGCAAAGAAGGGGGGCGTGGCCAGCGGGCAGCATGAGCGGTTGCACTTGAGAGCAGCTCCGCTATCCAACGCTGATTTATTACATTAATCCTGCCGACATTGGTGCCTAAATACACCTCCGGATTACCTGTGGTGCGGTGATAATCCTGATCGTTAATATGAGTAGAGGTCGTAGCGCTGCGGCGGCCGAGAAGCTGAAGAAATTTGCCCGGGTCTCCCAGCAAGATGGCGCCGGCAAACAAGCAGAGCGGAAAGCCAGCGAGGGGGAGGACATGGAGGCCGGATCTGAGGGATCGCAGGAGACGACCTTGCAGCAAGTCACTACGCAATTACTTGCAGCGATCCAGGATTCGAAAGTGTCGCTGACTGGAAAAATCGAGGAGGTTAAGATCGATGTGGGTCTCCTCAGGCTGGACTTGCAAAACCTAAGAGAGCGGGTAAAGGAGACGGAACAGAGGATCTCCACGCTAGAGGACGACGCAAGAGCGACGCCGGGCAGACTATCCTCCTTGCAAAGTGCGGCAAACAACTGGGCACAGAGGGCTGATGATCTAGAGAACCGTCTGCGTCGCAACAACTTAAGAATCCTAGGGATGCCGGAGAGAACAGAAGGGAGTGACCCATGTAAGTTTATGGAAACATGGCTCTCCTAAACCTTCCCTGATGCGACGTTGTCTGCGGCTTTTGCCATAGAAAGAGCCCATCGGGTGCTGGCCAGGCCTCCTCTCTCGGGAGCGCAGCCCAGACCCCTCTTGGCCCGACTATTGAGCAGCAGGGACAGAGATGCGATCCTAAGTGCGGCGAGACGCAAGGCCCCGATCTCACATAATAACTCCTCCATATTGATCTTCCCTGACTTCTCTGCGTCTCTCCAGAAAACAAGGGCATCCTTCATCCAAGTGAAAAGACGCCTTAGAGAACACCAGATTGCCTACTCCATGATCTTCCCAGCTCGTCTGAGTGGTTCATCAGGAGCGCTCCCTTTTCTTCACCTCTCCTGCGGAAGCGGATGATTGGATCAACTCGCTGAAGAGGAAGCGCTGATGTGTTGCCGATTTGGGCGACACCCTGATGATCGTTGTTGTGTTTACATCGCGGTTTCGACCCGCCTCCCCTTTTCTCTTCCGGAGTGAAAACAGGGGAGCGATTCCAGTTTCTGGGGCGCTGTGTTTGAAATCGCTGTTGCGATCGATTTTTGTTCTTCCACTGCCGGAATCCTACGTCCCCCGCTATTGAAGGCGCGAAATATTTCTTTCTCCTTTTCCTCCCTTTCTCCTGATTTGTGAGTGGAGAGGAGTCGCTGTTGCGCCCGCGCCCCAATCTCCTGGCTTCAAATTGCTGATACGCTGGTGATTATGTGAAGATGCACTGTTGTGATTGCGACCCTCCGGACGCTTATGGGCCACCAGATGTGTCCAATGTGGGTCCTCCACTGAGCCAGTTGTCTGGCCTCCCTTCCGCGTCTGGATGACTGGAGGCGAGCCGGGACTGCGTTCTCGTATGTGACATGGCCTGCGATCATTGATGAGTTCAGTTTGAGTCCCAAAGTCCCGGATTACCGCCACTTCGGTCGCAGTTGCGTCGCTTGTGGGGCCCGGTCTGAGGTGAGGTCCGACGGGACCTGGGCCGGATCGTTGCTGCGTCACCAAAGGCACCTTCAAGCGGACTCATGTTATCCTGTATTTCTCGGTCCGGTATGGGACTCCATTTTGGGATCGCACTATTCTACAACACATCTAAGTTCACAATGTTGGTCTCTATTGTAGAGCTTTATGAAGTCTTTTAGGCTACCACGTATTATAGTATCTCATAACCTAAGGCTACTTGCAATTATCCCTCTGGTTTTACACTCTCATTCCTTCCCCCCCTTTTTCTTACTCAACCCCCTGATCCTTGTCCTCCCTTACTTCCCCCCCCTTTTTTTTTTTCTTTTCTTTCTCTCTTCTCTTCTTCTTCTTCTCCTCTCTCTCCCTCTCTCTCCCCTCTACCTCCTATCTCCCTATCCCCCTATTCTCTCCCTTATTTATGTGTGTTATAGGTTATATAGCTGGGTAATTGACAAATTTAAGCTGCAGGAGCCGCTCAAGTCCTTGTTTGAGGACACCCCCGTACCAAGTATATCATCTAGCCACGTTGGTTCACCCTAGTCGTTGCTAGGGAAAATGTCTCCTGGTCACACTATTGGACCAGTTCTTGTCGGCGGCGTAAGTGCTGCCGATTGTTCACATTTAAGGGTACGTTCACCCAAGTTCTACTGTAGGTTAAGTTCTTGACATACTTCATTTAGTCTAGCAAGTGATATCTTTCAATGGTTTTAAACTTGATGACAGGGAATGTTAGCGGACTGGGCACAGCCAGGAAAAGGGCGGCAGTATTTGCACATATCAAAAGATCCAAAGCTCAGATCGTATGTTTACAAGAGACTCACTTATTGTTAGAGACCACTAGAGTGCTCCAGCAGCCTTGGGTTCAATGGTCGTCCCACTCTGTTCATTCCTCATATTCTAGGGGAGTATCTGTGCAAATCCACAAAACATTGCGTTGGGACCCGGGTAGGATTATAAAGGATGCTGATGGGAGATATGTATTTATTCAAGCTCACATTGACGGGGTAATGATAGTGATTCTAGCCATATACATCCCCCCTGCGATGGGAATTTCGATACTGTATGAGGCGGCTAAGTTTGCCTCGCAATTCCCACAAGCTTTGGTGCTCTGCATGGGGGACTTTAACTTGATCAATAACCCAGGACTGGATAGATTCAGCACCCGACAGATCTCAATCTCTCCTACGATACAAACTAGACTGAGCGCATTACCACAGGAGGTGGGATGGCGTGACATGTGGCGGTTCCATAATCCAGTATTGAGAGAATACACCTGTTATACTCCGGGAAAAAACTCTTTATCTAGGATTGATTACATTTGTGGGAATGAGAGAGTCTTTGCTCATATACAAATGGTATGCCACCAGCCCAGATCAGTATCGGACCACTCCCCAGTACTTGTTAGCATTAAATGGGAGGGATGTAAATCACACAGATTGTCACGGAAAATTAATCCTTGGTGGCTTTCACTTTTCGGTACCAATGATAGGATTCCAGACCAAATTATGGCATATACTGAGACGAACTCCATAGATGAAAATCACTCGGCCTATTGGGACGCACTTAAAGTGTATTTGAGGGGATGCTGTCACTCCTCCATCTCATATATTAAGAAACAGGCAGCCAGAGAGGAGGAGAAATTGGCCACTCAAAATAGAACGTTAGAACATAGATTTACTTCGGACCCGTCAATGGTTACAAGCTGGTAGGAAATATCTTTTATACTTACAGGATAAGGCTAAGAGACATGTCTTCTTCACGAACCAGAGGTATTTCGAGCAGGGGAACCAATCTAGTAGTCTCCTAGTGTTCTTGGTGCACCAGTCCAATAGCTCACCTGCGGTCCTTAAGATTAGAGCCCCTAGTGGCGAACCAGTAACTTCCGTCAATGATATTTTGGAAGTGTTCTTGGAATTTTATAGGAACCTATACGAATCCAGATTAACCATGTCGAGGGAGGAGATTGCTGATTACCTGCGAGATCTGGAGTTTCCCAGACTGACTTCGGCTCAGAGATCGGCCTTGGATGAGCCCATTCGTATGGAGGAGATGGTGGAAGCGATGGGGGCACTTAATAAAGGTAGGGCGTCTGGTCCTGACGGACTCCCGATTGAAATATTTAGCAAATATCAGGGGGGCTTGCTCCAGCCCTCTTGGAAACGAGGCTACCATCGTTCTGCTATTAAAACCAGACAAGGACCCATTGGATTGCGGCTCGTACAGACTGATCTCTTTGTTGAACTCTGACTATAAAATTATTACCAAAATATTAGCAACTAGACTTGACTTAAAGTGATCCCCTCCATAATACATGAAGACCAGTCTGGATTCATTCCGGGTAGGAGCACCTCAGATAATCTGAGGGCGCAGGTGATCTTACAGATGGGTGCCAAGTTAGAGGAAGATTGGGCTTTGGTCTCACTGGATGCGGCCAAGGCCTTTGATTCTATAGAGTGGCCATATCTGCTGGAGGTGCTGCGGGCATTTGGTTTCGGCAACTAATTCATCAGATGGATTGAGATAATATATAAAGCACCGTCTGCTAATATCCAGGTGGGTGGCGGGGTGTCGGAAACTTTTTCCCTGGGGAGGGGAACCAGACAGGGATGCCCCCTATCCCCTCTCCTGTTTGCCCTGGCCATGGAGCCGTTGGAGGTGCGCATTCGGGCGGATCCAATTTATCAAGGAGTGAAGCACCGAAAGGGAGATGAACGCCTGTCTCTGTACGCAGACGACTTGTTATTGTTTGCATCTAGTCCGGATTCCTCCATCCCTAGGGCTGTGGAGCTTATTGACCGATTCGGGGAGTTCTCGGGCCTGGCAATAAACTGGTCAAAGTCGAACCTCCTCCTTTTGTCCCGGGACAGAGAGGAAACGGCGAACACTTACATATGTAGGATCCCGGTGGTTGATCACTTTAAATACCTGGGGATTATACTGACAAGAAGCCCTTTGGAGATGATAGCGAGAAATATTGCCAGCTCCCGCTTTCAGTGGCGGGAAGGATTAACCTTCTCAAAATGATAGTACAATCAAAGTGTCTCTACATTACCCAGCATGTATTCGTGCAGATCCCCCGCTCCTTCTTTCGGACCCTGGACTCCTTAATGATTACCTTTGTCTGGGGCGCTTCCAGATCGAAAGTCCAATTGGGCAAATTACAGAGGCCCACAGACCTGGGGGGTATGGCCCTTCATGATCTTTATATATACTACCTGGCCAGGCAACTGAAATATCTGGGTCAATGGACACTACCTGGGGTGATGGGTTCTCTGGAGGGATTCTTGGCAGAGTTCACGGGTGTGGATCTCCTATGGCCCCTGTTGACAGATTACAAGAGAGCCCCTGAGGGCCGTATCCTCCTGATACACAAACTGGGGGCCAGGATATGGAAAGAGGCTAAAGCCATATTCGGATTCCATGATGTACCAATTGAGACCCCCTTATGGGGTAACCTGGACCTTCCACTCTTTTGTGGGTTGCCCCGGGCTTTGGTGAATGGAGGAATCGCGGAATAGTCTCCCTGAGCTCAATTGACCGTAATGGTGAACTTCGTCCTTTTGCGCAGCTGCGAGCGGCATTCGAATTGCCGGAATCCCATGGGTTTCAGTACCTCCAGATCAGACACGCCTTTCGGGCTCAGTTCTCTAGTCGTGGGGTTAGATTCTCTTCCTTCCCAATCATTGGAATTATTAGATCACAAGGCTCTGGCGGTCTTATCTCCAAACTGTACTCCTCTCTCATTCGGGCCAAAGCCATGAATAACCCCCTTTCTGTCCAGGATACGTGGAGAGCCAGGATTCCTGAAATACATGACGTAGTTTGGGACGACATCGTCGAATCCCACACTTTAGTCTCTCCTGCAATTAATAACAGGCTGATCCAATTATACATAATACACCAGAGTTATATCACTCCCCAGAGACTGAAAAAGATGAACAACACAGTGGGGGAGAGTTGTCCGAGGTATGGGAGAGACGGTGCAGATTTCTGGCACATGATATGGGAATGTCGGATCATTCACTCTTATTGGGGTGAGGTTACAGCGGTTCTTTCCTCCATACTTGAAAAACCGGTCCCTATGAGCCCGACTCTGTGCCTATTTGGGGTTGTAGACGTACACTCTTGGTCCCAAGATGAGAATTTATTATTAAAAAAGGTCCTGTTTCTGGCCCGGAAGGGCATTATACTAAATTGGATGAGTGCTCATCCCCCATCTAGGGCCTCTTGGATTGCACTGGTAAATACTATAATCCCGCTAGAACAATTTGTATTCAAGACGAGATGTTCTTTAAATAAATTTGACAAAATATGGGGCAGATGGTTGGGTTCGCCCTTGACTGGGGGCTCACCCGGTTCCCTGGCTAATAACCTACAGACACTGATGTCGCAGTAACAATTTGTTATCATATCAGTGATACGGAAGGGGAAATCTATAGATCATAAGGTTATATATCAGCAGTGTGACGAGGTCCCCGACACCTAGTTTGCATATTCCTTGTCAATATGAGTTTTTGTTTTTTTTACCCCATGTTAGATATAGCTTGTGAGCAGACACATCTTAGGTATCTCCTGTTTCAATGTTATCCTAAGAGTACAGGATGTTGACTTGATTATTGATGTATTATCACTCTGGATTTTGACCAATATTTACCCATATTCTAACTGTACAAATTGTTGACTTGATTTTTGATGTAATGCCATACTTAACCTTCAATAAAACGAGTTTAAAAAAAAAAAATAATGCAAAGAAAACAAGTTCATAATCACTTAGAAACAA
This sequence comes from Anomaloglossus baeobatrachus, assembly GCF_048569485.1. Classification (NCBI taxonomy): domain Eukaryota; kingdom Metazoa; phylum Chordata; class Amphibia; order Anura; family Aromobatidae; genus Anomaloglossus; species Anomaloglossus baeobatrachus. The sequence goes on from NC_134357.1 coordinate 77,269,795, forward strand.
CAATACTAATGTTTTAACTCAGGAAGAGTTCAGAAATCAATATTTTATGGAATAACCATGATTTTTAATCACCGCTTTCATTCATCTTGACATGCTTTCCACCAGTCTTTCACAATGCTTTTGGGTGACCTTATGCCACTCCTGGTGCAAAAATGTAAGTAGTTCTTCTTTGTTTGATGGATTGTGGCTATCCATTTTCCTCTTGATTATTGATTACATTCCAGAGGTTTTTAATGGTGCTCAGGTCTGGAGATTGGGCTGGCCATGACAGGGTTTTTTGATGTGGCGGTCCTTCATCCACACATTAATTGACCTAGCTGTGTGGCATGGCACATTGTCCTGATGGTAAAACCAGTCCTCAGAGTTGGAGAACATTGCCTGAGCAGAAGGAAGCAACTTTTTTCCAGGATAACATTGTATGCGGCTTGATTCATATGCCCTTTGCAAAGTTTAATCTGCCCAACTCCAGCCTTGCTGAAGCATCCCCAGAACATCACCGATCCTCCACCAAATTTCACAGTGGGTGCAAGACATTGTGGCTTGTACGCCTCTCCACATCTCTGTCTAACCTCTAGACGACCAGGTGTTAGGCAAACCTGAAAATTAGGTAAAGAAAATTTAACAAACATCTTTGCTAAGGACGTATGAATCAAGCCGCATACAATGTTGTCCTGGAAAAATAATTGCTTCCTTCTGCTCAGGCAATGTTCCCCAACTCTGAAGTCTGGTTTTTCCAGCTTGACAATACGCCATGCCACACAGCTAGGTCAATCAATGTGTGGATGAAGGACCACCAAATCAAAACCCTGTCCCGGCCAGCCCAATCTCCAGACCTGAACCCCATTGAAAACCTCTGGAATTTAATCAAGAGGAAGATGGATAGTCACAAGCCATCAAGCAAAGAAGAACTGCTTACATTTTTGCACCAGGAATAGCATAAGGTCACCCAAAAGCAGTGTGAAAGACTGGTGGAAAGCATGCCAAGACGCATGAAAGCTGTGATTAAAAATCATGGTTATTCCACAAAATATTGATTTCTGAATCTTCCTGAGTTAAAACATTAGTATTGTTGTTTCTAAATGATTATGAACTTGTTTTCTTTGCATTATTTGAGGTGTCTGAAAGCAATGCATTTTTTTGTTATTTTGACCACTTTTAATTTTCAGAAAATAAATACAAAATGTTTTCCTTGGAAATTTGGAGACGTTGTCAGTAGTTTATCACTGATCACTGCACTTAAATTCTGCTGTCAGATCGACATTGGCATTTATGTGGTTAAACAGCAGCGATCTGAACTAGCTCTGGTTACTGCTTTTAGGCCTTGATTCCTCTTACACTTCACCTCCATTACTAATCGTGTAGGTAAAAAGAAATAAACACAAAATACACAGAAACATCCTTTATTTAAAGAAAACACCCTCTTTCTCTAATTTATTAAGTCCCAAAACACCCTGAAGGGTCGACGTAATCCACAGACGTTACATTCCATGGTGATCCCAGCTCTGTTACATCCTGAGGTCACAGTGTGTGGTACTTTATAAAATGTGACCACTCATTGCGGCCTCCGAGACACACTGACTGAGCTGCAACTGTGAGCGGTGAAGGTTCCCATAGTACCCCAGCTGTAACCTCAGGTGAACTGACCTAAGGTGAACTCATTGACCTCATCTCAAGTGAAGTAATTGAACTCCATGCTGGATTACTGGATTAGGCAATGTGTGCACATTGAGTATTTGGGTGCAGTAATTTCTGCACGAAATCTGCATCTCCTGGCAAAAAAGTATCAAAAGCACATATGGTTACGTCGGACCTGCAGGGTGTTTTGAGGGTTAATAAATTGGGAAAAGAGGGTGGGTTTTTTAAATTAAAATAAAGTATTTTTGTCTGTTTATTTCTTTACACTTACAGGGTTAGTAATGGGGGTCTCATAAACCCCTCTGCATTACTAACCTCAGGCTTGAAGGCAGCTGTGATTTTTTTTTGACAAATTACAGCTGTCTTTAACCCCTTATATTATCTTTATTTCTACTGCTCCAGGGCAATTGGAATGAGCATGGTAAAAGACCATCATTGGTGCATCTAATGGATGCGACAATTACAAGACTGGCTGCAGGCTGCTATTTTAGGCTGGGGACCCCAATAACCATAGGCTTCCCCATCCTGAGAGTACCAGCCCCTAGCTGTCCACCTTATTTTGGCTGGGTATCAAAATTGGGAGGACCCCACCTGGTTTTTTTAAATTATTTATTTAAATAAAAGTAAAGTAAAAAAAAAAAGCCCCATAGGGTCCCTTGTATTTTGATGCACAGCCAAGATAACACACACAGCTGAGGGCTGCAGCCTGTAGCTGTTTGTAGATTGATACCCAGTACAGATAAAGCAGACCTATGCCATTTTTTTTAAAGTTATTTATTTTTACACTGCACAACCAATCACAGACGCCGATACCCCAGCAGTCTGAATGTAATCAATCAAAGATGCTGTCACAAAGGGTGGGCGGGGAAAGCAGTAAGTATGCATGAGTGCTAAAGAGCGAACCTGGAAGCAGTGTGACAGCTGCGCGGGAGTCTTGGTAAGTATAGTGCTGCTGTTTTAATCTCTATTTTGATTCCTTTAAACTTTTTTAAACTTTTATCTGGGTGGCCAAACCCAAACGGTAACATTGACTTCCCCAAGTTCGTATTCAGGGTCTGTGCACGGACCTCGAACTTTATAGTTTGGGTTCTCCTATCACTAGTCGCTAGTTCAAATGTCTCCTGACTTAATGAGTCTTCTGCCAAGACCAGGAGAACACTAAGCACATGTATGGAACAGTGGATTTTGGTTTGATAAACTATCAAACCTTCTATTCTACAGTACAGTGCTTTTATTTAGCCGGTGTGATAAACCAGTTCCAGCTATATAATCTTTTGTTTTTCTCTTCAGGAGAATGTATTAGTGGAGCCCTTTCGTGGAAGGACCTTCATCTGATTGCTGAGGAGATTGGATTTAGCCCACCACGTCTCGTCACCTCCAGGTCTATCACTGTTAATAATAAAGAATTAGAGGACATTATTGGTGGTAGGTTTTCAGCTTATACCCTTTGCCATAAAAATAAGAAAACTTCTTTTTACAAAAACAGTGCACCATCTTCTAGCAGTTGTTATTTGCAGTTTAGTAAAATTCATGTCAATGGACCCGAGCTGCAATACGACTCTTACAACACAAACAATAACCAAACTTTAGTGCATTCATCCCTCAAATCTACTGTGCCAATGAACAAAAAGAAGTATAAGGGTGAATATATAGGCACACAAAAGTATACAAATATGAAAAAAATATTCCTTTACAAAAAGTCCATTATTATAAACATTTAGACACGTTACATAAAACACCTAAAAGCAAAAAATGTAACTACAGGCCCAAACTACATATATATGTTGAAACCCTACCTTCCAATTCTATACTGTACATATTATACCTAACCATATATATGCAGTGTGTGTGTGTGTGTGTATATATATATATATATATATATATATATAAATATAATATACTGTGTATATGTGGCGCACCTGAGGCTTCAGTTGCCACAGGGTACTGCGCCTCAGGCAGAGGTGCAGTATTCATCCCGGGTACCGAAGAGGTCATTGCCAGTAACCACCACAATCTACAAAACACACAGTCAGTTGCCCTCCCATTGGGACTGGGTTAGGGTAGAGTTCTTGGGCTGGCCATCACAAAGTAGTGGACCTCCTGCCCACTAGTTCAGCTGCCCAGGGGGGTGGATCTAGAGAAAGGAGAGCAAGGCAACACACACAGACAGTCGGAAAACAGACGGGAGATGGACAAGTGAGGGGTGGAGAGAAGACTGTCCCTGAGGAGAGAGCTGCGCCATAGCTCCTTTAGGACTGAGCGCAGAGCCCTAGGATGGGTGGATACTGCAAATACCACCAGCAGAATCCACAGGTTAGGAGATTGCAAGTCTCCTGGCCCACACAAAGTGCCCGGGGCACAGCAGCATACTAGAGCCAGGAGCCATGACCAAAGAGCGGCACCAGTAAAGTACTTGTGCTGCCAGCCATACGGGCAAGAACCGGAGCCAATACAAGGCAGAGGGTCCTAGCGTAACTTCATGCCGCGGGGGCCCACACAACACAGAGGAAGTAGAAAGGACTCACAGAGGGAAGCACTGGCTCTGACCTTTGAACTATCCAGGATCGGCTGGAGCCCATGATGGCGAGTCTCCTCAGTCCAAAGACGGTGACATCTCAGTGAGTAAAGAACTTTGACTGCAACCTCTGTGTCGTCTAATCCTTCCCGCGTCCTAGCCTCTCCTTGTCTGCACAGCAGCAGGGGACTACTACTCCCAACATCCCTGGGGCCTGAGCTCTGCCTGTGGAGACCTTTACCAACCGAGCTGCGCCGTCATCTGCCCCAGAGGACACCTCACGCAGAGGCGGCCCCTAACTTGGCCGCATTCCACAGGGTACGTCACAAAATCTCCCCTGTAAATAACCCCTCCATCTCTCCATCTTTATTGACACCGAGGACCCCGTGGGCACGTTTTATATATATATATATATATATATATATATAATATATAATATATATATATATATATATACACACACTGACCAATGCAAGTTCATCAACTTATGGTCTGAAGATAAAAATCGCAACATGCATTACTTTAAAGCACCACTGCAATGTTTTATTCTACAGCGCTGAAGTGACGCTTTAAAAAGCCCCCTGTCATATACTTACTTTCCTGGGTCTTCACCTTATATGGCCGCTACTTAGGTCCCACGGTGCCATCTTATGACTGTTACATTTGACTGGCCGAAATTCAGAGGTTACGTCACAAGTTCCCAATGCAAGTCTATGAGAGCCAGAAAGAGGTTCTCATAGACTTGTATTGAGTTGTGATCTCCGGCACGCTCAATGAAACACTGGAGCTTCCAGCAGGACACAAATTGCTGGAAACCAGTGAGTGCGGCGGAAATAGAAGATGAAGTTGCCAGAAAGTGAATATAAGATGGGGCAGGAGACCTGCATTAAAAGCACAACTCCAGTGGTGCAATAAGAAAAAAACCACTGGATTTGTACTTTAATTTATTTTCCAGATGAGACTTGCCCATAAGTCAATGGATGCATATGGATGCAAAATAGATCACATATGGGCTACCATTCAAATATCATACTTTTTTACAGATCTATTACAGTTATAAATATCGGCAATGTTATCTGGCCTTCATTGTATATTTAACTGTTCTTGTAAAACAAGGATGCCATGTCGCCGAAAAAAAATGGACACAGATTACAATACAGATGACAGATTGTTATTTTTCTTTCCTGGATGTAAACTAAACAATTTTGCACACACTCATGTGAACCAAGCGATGTGAATAGTCGGTGGGGAATCCTCAATAGCAAACAACTAGACATACACTCAATAATGTCACTACTCCACAAATAATAGTCTGGAATCTAGGGACACCAAATTAAATTCTTATAACAAAAAGAACAAATAAATAACATAAAGCAATTGTTTGGGAAAGGCTCACAGATTAAAGGAGGGAAGAATATCCCCACGTGTATCGCCGCTTTGAATTGTGGCTTCCTCAGGGGCTGCAACTATGTGGACAATCTGCTCTGTACATCATACATTAACAATTAATCTTTAGAGAATTGCATGATTATATTCTAATTAAGTTGTGTTTTTTCATAATTAACATGTCTGGGGAGAAGTATCCTACCAGGCCAAATAGGAAATGTTCATCTTTTGGAACTTTCAAGCGTTATTAATTTTCTGTGTAACCTGTTCCAATGCTTATAATAAAGGACTGTTTGTAAATGAATATATTTTCTTATATTGGATACTTTTGTCTGCCTTTATCTTAATTCTTATGCATTCTTCTTGTGTGTTGAGCTGCCACACCAGACCCAACCCATTCACATGAGTGGCATTATTTGAGGAAGGAATCATCCACTGTTTTCTAATTTTGTGCATCCTAAGCTATTGTATGGCTTATTAAATCTTCTTACTACATAGATTATTCAAAAACCTCCATATAGCATTAGGTACAGGCTGCAAAAGTGGAACATGTTCTTAAAGGGAACCACCAGCAGGATTTTCATATCTAATATATAAAGCTCAATGTATGTATGTATGTATGTATGTATGTATGTATGTATGTCCACTAAAGGAATTTGCACCGTCGCATTTACAATCACGAAATTTTGCACAGACGCCGCATATGACCCAGGGAGCGTCGTAGACTATGCTTTCACAGAAAAATTTAACCCCGTGCTTTACAGTTAGTCTCTAAAATCCTGCCACCACTAAACTGAATGGAGGTGAGAGCTATAGGTTATTAATAGCAACTGTCAGTCGTTGCTATAGGAACAAAATAAACTGTTAGTTGAAGCTTATGCGTGAGGTTATATGATGTCGGTGGAGAAATGGATAGAGAGAGACAGAAAAAGACAGACAGAGACACAGACAGATACAGATGGGCAAAGAGACAAACTGGCAAAGAGACAGCCCTGGAAAGAGACAGCCGGGGAAAGAGACAGCCGGGGTAAGAGACAGACGGGGTAAGAGACAGCTGGGCAAAAAGACAGCTGGGCCAAATAGACAAATGCCCAGAGACAGACGGGCAAAGAGACATCCCTGGAAAGAGACAGCCCTGGAAAGAGACAGACCTAGAAACAGACAGCCGGGCAAAGAGACAGCCGGGCAAAAAGAGAGAGAGAGAGAGAGAGACAGAGAGAAACAGAGACTGAGACAGATAGACTGATGCAAATACAGACAGAGAGATAGAAACAGACAGACAAGGAAAGAGACAGACAGCGAGACAGACAGACAGCGACACACAGACAGAGACTGGGAGAGAGACAGAGAGACAGTTACTATCCCGGGCAACGCCGGGTAATACAGCTAGTATAAAGTAAAGCCAGTTCTGTACTGGTGCTTGCTAGGATGCTGAATGTAAACATAGCTTTTGTTCAGAGATTGGATGTTTTATTTCAGAAATATATGTAAGTAAAGTTACAGCAATGCACTGCTATTTGATTGACAGGTGCAACAGGATGGGAATATGTAGGTCAGGTCTTGCTATCTATTCCCGCCCCTGTCTGTCTGTGCCGGAATTAATTCTTTGACCCGCGACTTTGGGAGGAAGGCCAGGAAACAGATGGAGCAGGAATAGATTGCAAGACTCAACCCATATATTCCCTTCCTTTTGCACCTGTCAATCAAATAACAGTGCATTGCTGGAACTTTAGTTGCACATATAAAACAGCATCCTAGCGCCAGTATTGCAATTGTGGCGCCCATGAGTACATCAGGGTGCCACAGGATACTGCATCCTTACCCAGGGTGCAGGACCTACCCCCCCATGGTTCCAGGTTCCTAAGAAATCGGTGTCACTACCATCAGCATTACAAATCCCAATCAACACCTCACATCATGACCTGTCAGACACAACAGTGGGTTGGTCCAGCTGGAATAGGGCCACCCACCTAGGAGTCAGGCAGACTGGTGGGAAGGAGGAAGAGAGTAGAGTAGTGAGAGCCCTCAGAGTGAGGAGCTGGAGTGTTAGCTCCCGGGAAGCTAGACCGAGGTTGGGTCGCAGACGGTAGTCCAGGACCAGAGGAGTCGGGGACCGGTAGCAGTGACCTTGGAAAAGGGTGCGACGGACATAGTCTAGAAGGACTGTCAGCACCAGCAAGCCCAAAAGAACTGACCGGTACCGTGCACGACGGGGTACAGGACCTTAGGTCAAGAGCCGATTCAACGTCCTGGCACTTAACCTGCAGAGGAAGGAGACCTTCAGAGACTTTCTTACAGAGCTCCGAGATTGGGGGCATCCGCACAACGCGGGGGACAGGGTTTTCTGGCCAAAAAGCAGCCCAGTGAAGTCCCAAGTGCCAGCCCTCAAGAGCACAGCTACACTACACATAGTGAGCGGAGCCCTAACAGCTTCAAGCCACGGGGCCACAAACAGAGAACTAAATTGTGCATGGAGGTAGGCTCCAGACTACCAAGTGACACCGGTGGGAGCGGCTACCTGGACGGGCTCACCGCAGTCACTGTGATACACAGAGACTTTAGTTTACCTTCAGTGTGTGTGTCTACTTTTTAAACCTCATCCAGCACCACGACTGCAGCAGTGAGTACCCTGATCCCTGCACCCTGCACTCTCAAGTAACCACCAACACCCCTGAGCCAGGGGCCTTCCCTACCTGTGGAGGGACTAACATCAGGCTGCTTAACTCCATCTGCCCTGGTACTCCCTACAGCAGTGGCGGTACTCCCATTACCGCAACCCACAGGTGGCGTCACAAACTTCTCCCCTGTAAATACCCCCTTTTTCGGATCAAAGTGTCCGCCAACCTGAATCCGGGCTCCTCGAGCCACCACGATCCCAGATCCGAGCGACCCGACCAACACCAGGGCGGTACACAGTGACTTTACTTTATATATGAAAATCCTGCTGGTTGGTTCCCCTTAAAGCAACATCTTTCCATCTTTATAAACTGATACTGAATGCTTGCCTGATCCCAGCATTATTGGTGTCTTCAGCCATCTTTAACGTCTTTAGACTACTTTTCATTGATTTTAATTGGTGCACATCTTGCGGTTTACTTCAGATTTTGCTGTTTTAGAATGATCTTGTGGAAATGACTGTCTTCAAACAATGGGTTATATTTTTTTTTGGATTAGGCGATACTGTTTAGTTCACTCCCATGTGGTATCTTGCAGCAGCCCACACTCCAGCCGGAGACCTTGATGTGTTATCTGAATGACTTACGTAAGGAGCAAGGAAAAATGGAGTTTTCAATGCAGAAAGCCATCTGTAACCTTGAGACATTACATAATAGAATAGCATTTTTTTTTCAATATAGTTGGCAAATACTTAGAAATTGGGTTGAATTTCTTTTCCTGTTCTTATTCTGGAAAATACTGATAGGCCCCTAAGGTTCCTGACATTAGTTTGGGCATTATAAGATGTGTGATAACTATTTTTAGCCATTGTCAGACCAAGGCTTCAGAGGAAAGGATTCTGAGCATTGGAGTAATTAGATTACTATTTGCCCGAGAGCAAAATTTTGACCAGCTCCCACTAAATTTCATCCCCGACCAGGATTACCTCCACCTGCTGCTTGTTTTGTACTTTTTGACCAACATACCCTCCTTACTTCAGTGGTACAGCAGAGGAGGAAATACTGGGCACTATCCACGCTCGGCGGTTAAAGGTCTGTATTCTTAATCAGAATACACCGAATCTGTCAGTTAGATTAAGTACTGGCAATTGAGAGGGGAAAACCGTGGTGCTCTTTTCGCAATAAAAACACTTGTTGAACATAAAAAAATAGAATGAAAGGCACTCACCGGTTTAGTAGTGTCCAACAAACTTTTATTCCATCCTTAGGTAAAAACAGTGTAGGCAGTGGGGGAGGGGATGTGCACGAGGCACGTCGGTCGACGGCCGTTTCGCGTCTCTATACGACGCTTCTGCGGGTCCACTGGACAAGAAACGGCCATCGTTCGACGTGCCTCGTGCACTCCCCCTACCCCACTGCCTACACTGTTTTTACCTAGGGATGGAATAAAAGATTTTTGGATACTACTAATCCGGTGAGTGTCTTTCATTTTTTTTTTTCATACCCCCTTACTTGCTCATTATTCCCCACTTACACCTGGAATCATTACCAACAACAGAAGTACACTTTTCTGTGCCTGGTTGGTAATGAATGACACTTACTTCTTTCCCGCTCTCTAGTTACTTTACATGAAGTGCCTTAATTATCAGTAAAATTATTTCAGTTGCACAGAAAAAAAAAAAAGCAGTCAGAGCACTCTCACTTTCAGCTGGGGTGAGAGTGCAAACTGCTGAGTGCCAATAAAGCTGCTGTGCACAGAGGCACTGAATGGCGAGTCGAAACGTGCGCAGGCGAAACACAGCCTCAATCTTAATTGGTACTAAAACGTCTGTCCTTCCTGAGTGCCCCACTTCCAACTTTCAAGGTCAACTTAAGGTTACACCCCTTGTGACCATGATCATTACACCCCTGATTCTGGGATCCGAATCTTCATTCACACAGAAATGTTTTCTGAATGGGGAGAGGGGAGTTAGCCCTGCAAACACGTCCGGGAGCAACTTATCTCCTCTGAGGACACATGGATCAGGCATGTTCAGTTCTAGCAACTCGACTCTTTTTCCTCAGACGTCGACATTAGAGGATTAGCCTGTCCCACCAAAATCGATGGATTTGGTGAACGTTATAGGGTTTGTCCAGTAGAGGCCAACCCATTCATAAAGGGACTCTGTGAACACAGAATGACTGTTCAAACCAAGTACAGGTGCTTGGTACATTATGGCATGGCCAAATGTACTATGTATGGAGGACTATGAGGGGCACATTTTTCTGTATGGAGGTCTATGTGGGGTGCATTATTTTATATGGAGGTCAATGTGGGGCCCATTATTCTATATGGAGGACTTTGTGGGGCCCATTATTCTGTATGGAGGACTATGTGGGGCATATTATTCTGTATGGAGAACTATGTGGGGCACATTATTCTGTATGGAGGACTATGTGGGGCCCATTATTCTATATGGAGGACTTTGTGGGGCCCATTATTCTGTATGGAGGACTATGTGGGGCCCATTATTCTGTATGGAGAACTATGTGGGGCCCATTATCCTGTATGGAGGGCTATGTGGGGCCCATTATTCTATATGGAGGACTTTGTGGGGCCCATTATTCTGTATGGAGGACTATGTGGGGCATATTATTCTGTATGGAGAATTATGTGGTGTACATTATTTTGTATGTCAATTATGTGGGGTACATTATTTTTTATGGAGGATTATCTGGGGCCCATTCTGTATGGCGGTCTATATGGGGCACATTATTCCTTATGGAGGTCTATGTGGGACACATTATTCTATATGGAGTACTATGTGGGGCCCATTATTCTGTATGGAGGACTATATAGGACCCATTATTCTGTATGGAGAGCTATGTGGGGCACATTATTCTGTATGGAGAATTATGTGGGGCACATTATTTTGTATGGAGGATTATGTGGGGCACATTATTTTGTATGGAGGGCTATGTGGGGCACATTATTTTGTATGGAGGATTATGTGGGGCACATTATTTTGTATGGAGGGCTATGTGGGGCACATTATTTTGTATGGAGAATTATGTGGGGCACATTATTTTGTATGGAGGATTATCTGGGGCCCATTCTGTGTGGCGGTCTATATGGGGCACATTATTCTGTATGGAGGGCTATGTGGGGCACATTATTCTGTATGGAGAATTATGTGGGGCCCATTATTCTGTATGGAGGACTATGTGGGGCACATTATTCTGTATGGAGAATTATGTGGGGTACATTATTTTGTATGTCAATTATGTGGGGCACATTATTTTGTATGGAGGATTATCTGGGGCCCATTCTGTGTGGCGGTCCATATGGGGCACATTATTCTGTATGCTATTCTGTAGCTTGGCCCATGACTTTTTCCAAGTTTTTAACTTTATCCCTCTGTGTATTTGAGTTTGACATCCCTGAGCTATAAAAAATGGTGATTTTTTTTTTTTGTTTGTTTATATTATTAGGTAACCTCAAGTTTGTTTCAGCCACATTTCGCCTGTTCAAGATTCCCCAGAACTATGTAAAACAGAAGGGCATGGTAATTTACAATGGAGGGATCACCGGCTGTGAGAATGATTTTCAGTTTGACACAAACTTCATGTTCAAGGTACCACATATTCATCATATTTTTTTTTCATAAATATACAGAGTATTATTACAGCGTCTATAAGGCTGTATTACAGCTCTGTACAACCTGAAGATTGTACAGTGCAATAATATAAATATATGCATTAGTATTTTACAAAAAATGACTGAGTATTTTTTTTTTATAATTTAATTCAGATATGGGATCCTTTTAACACATTTTTATATATGGAAGTATGGTGTAGCTGTATAGGTGCTTTTTCCCTATATTGTAGAGGTCTGATGTGCCAGTCAAAAAAAAAATCTAGAACATACTTAATATGCAGATCAGATCGATTTTCATATGACTGCTCTACTAGAATTTTCATGATTGGCACATTGCAGCTCTACAAAAAAGATATAATTTTTATTTGGAGACTAAAGGGCCCTTTGCACACTACGACATCGCAGCTGTGATGTTGGTGGGGTCAAATCGAAAGTGACGCACATCTGGCGCCGCTGTCGACATCGTAAATCCTTTATGATACGATTAACAAGCGCAAAAGCGTCGTAATCGTATCATCGGTGTAGCGTCGGTCATTTCCATTAATTGGGAAATACCGATGTTACGATGTTGTTCCTCGTTCCTGCGGCAGCACACATTGCTGTGTGTGAAGCCGCAGGAGCGAGGAACATCTCCTACCTGCGTCCTGCGGCTCACGCCGGCTATGCGGAGGAAAGGAGGTGGGTGGGATGTTTACGTCCCGCTCATCTCCGCCCCTCCGATTCTATTGGCCACCTGCCGTGTGACGTCGCTATTACGCCGCACGACCCGCCCCCTTAATAAGGAGGCGGTTTGCTGGCCAGAGCGACGTCGCAGGGCAGGTGAGTGCATGTGAAGCTGCTGTAGCGATAATGTTCGCTACGGCAGCAATGACCATGATATCGCTGCTGCGACGGGGGTGGGGACTATCGCACACGGCATCGCAGCATCAATGTCGTAGTGTGCAAAGTGCCCCTAAGTCTATGGAGCGTCAGAACGACACTCCAAAGGCTTACATTGTAAAATATGCTTTCAGCTCATGCATAGAGTGAGACAGGTAACAAACTTTCATCCAATAAAGGGAAATAACAATATATCAAAAAGTAAATAATATAATATAATATTACTTTTTCCAATAGTAGTGTGTAACAGGCTTAATGATCAAAGGATAATCTCAAACCAAAAAAGGAATAATTAAATAGCCAAATAGTAATAAAATATCATTTTAGTAGATATATTAAAATAGTATTAACAAACAGTGACATTGAGTACACTAGGAGAAAAGCGCCTCAAACCAGCGGGAGGGGGACAAAAATATATCGTATTTAGTATGCTGGTGGTCCATCTAAATATATTGTAGATGATATACTGATGAAATCATAAAGATAAATATAGTTGTAAGACAATGAACCCACTTGTCTGCATGTTCCCCAGCTGCTAGTTTGGTGCCATAAACCCGACGCACGTGTCGCAGGCGGAGAGGGGTTTTTTGGAACGCCGCTCGCCTGGGCAATCTCTGGCGCTCGGGTCCGGTGCTTCTGCTCCTCGGTGGCTCAAGCACGGGGCCGGACCCGGGGCTCGAGCAGCGCCTCCTCACCCACGAGTGAAAAGGGGGAGGTTTGGTGGTGGGATGTCGGTTGTGACGCCACCCACGGGGTTGTGGTGATGGTGGGCATCACCGCTGCTGGTGACGGGGGTTCCCGGGAGCGATGGCGGGGAGCAGCTGAGGTGTTGGCCCCTCCGTGGGTAGGGGCTGTTGGTCCCGGAGCCCGGTAGGAGGGAGCGTGCTGCAGGGCTCAGTGCTGTGGTGCGGTACCTGATGGCACTGTTGTACTCATAATTGAACCACACAGAGTCACTGGTAAACTAGAAACTGCCGGAGTCCGCAGCCTTCGGTACGGAGGGTGTTTAAGTCCCACACACGGTGCAGAAGACCCCTGTTCTTTCCCTGCAGTCAGGTGTCTCTTTCTCCACTCTTTCTCTTTCTTTCCTCCTCGGCCGGGAATGGGGAGTCCACTCCCCTGCAGTGATCCGGGATCTCTTTCGATACCAGTGGGCCACTACCCTGCCCCGGTCACCTCAAGTCCCTTCCTCACTAACAGCCTGTCCCGGCCCTTTTGGAGCACGCTTCTGTAGCAGCCCGGGAGCTACAACTCCGGACTCCTCTCCTCTCCCTCTCCCCACACACTCTGCTCCCGCCCCTCCCCTGCTGCTCTGTTTTGCTCTTACACTGGGGGTGGGGTGTCTATCCTGCTGCACTGGTGTGGGATCAGGTTACCAAGGAGGAGAATGGCCTGCACTTTGTTGGATTTCTGCAGGCTCTGTGACTCCCTGGTTTTGCCAGGGCGTCACACACGTTTCAGCATGGATGTCTTCAGGTAGACAGACAGGCGGGAATAGATAAAAAGAACCAACCCACATATTCCCTTCCTGTTTCACCTGTCAATCAAATAACCGTGCATTGCTGAAAGTTTACTTGCACATATCTCTGAAATAAAACATCCAATCTTTGAACAAACCGTATGCTTAGTTTCAGCATCCTAACGTCACTATTGGCTTTATATTGGAAAATCCTGATGGTTGTTTTCCGTTAAAAATAAAAAAAATATTTACTTACCTATTTTTTTTTTTAATAATATGGAATTTCTGCCAATTTTTTATTCTTTACAGGAAGGAGAAGCTACAGCAGTGGATGAAGACTTGTGGAGCATACTGAAAACTTCTAGATTTTCTGATGAATTTTTATTTCAGCACTTGGGAAAGGGAAACTCTCCTGCGCAATGCCGCCCGCAAAAGGTGAGATACAGGTTTAATAACATTTTTATTTGATCAAAATAAGAAGATTTGAATTATAAATGCACCATCCGCTGACCAAATCTCTGGTAGTTTGTTAAAATGAAGCCGTCTGGATTCAGATTACTGTAGTTTACAGAATATTTCTTAGACTAGATACAACTTCTCCGGATCTGCACTTAAATTCTCATAAGCATTTATAAGGGTGTATGTTTGGGTCAGGAGACATGCCAGGCATTGCTATCTGTATACTGACCATGAAATATGGCCATCTGAACCCAGCTGTCTAGCACAGTCTGTGTATGGGCTGTGCTGCATTAACTGGCCGGAGGTCTCCTCATCCAAACTTGACAATCTTAAAGGAAATCTGTCAGCAGGTTTTTGCTACCTCATCTGACAGCAGCATGATGTAGGCAAAGAGATCCTGCATCCAACAATGTATCACTTAGATTATTTGGTGCAACTGTTCTGACACAATCAGAATTTTAAGTTTTAGCCATATAGCAGAGCTGAGAGAGCTGCTCCCGCCCACACCAGGCTCTCTATAGAGATTGTACACTGACAGTGAGGTATCAATCAGAGGAGGGGACGTGCCGGACTGCTGTGCATGTCACATTGTAGTCTGAGCAATGATAAGTCCAGTTCGTGTCCTGCTACTTAAAGAAACATAGCAAATAAAAAACAGATCGGATCTTGACAAGACAGGCATCCCCGACCGACTATTGTGCACAGGTTCACTCAATACTAATGTATGGAATGAGTGTGTCTGACTAGTAGGTACAGTCTTGCTCAATACACTTTTATTGAGCAAGGCCACCCCCACTAGTCAGGTTCTGCGTGGAAACATGCATATCGCAGAATTGCGGTCAGGTGACTGCTGTTCCTGGCTCAGAAACCAGGAATCTTCACAGTGCACAGTGTGTACACTGTGAGGATTCATATGTCTAGTCACATAGAGGCAGGGGTGGGATTCAGCCGGTTCTGTCCGGTTCGGGAGAACCGGTTGTTAAAATAGCAGCCAGTTCCCCGAAGCGGCAAGAAACAGCTCCGGCGATCCGGTTCCCTGTATTTATTTGTGTTAGTGTCTTTAAGACACTAGCACAAATGAATCCCCGTACCTCTGCGCCGCACTTCCGGGTTCAGTGAAGCCTGTCTGCTCCATGACCCAGCGTGCAGCGACGCGCTGACGCTGCAGAGATGTCACGGCTGTGTGAGGAGGTAGCTCCTCCTGCTGCCGTCTGTCAGCGTGCAGAGAGCCGCGGAGGAGGAAGGAAGACAGAGAGGACGCCAGTGCTTGGAAGCAGGTAAGCGCTCAGTGAGCCGAAATATCAGCTATATGGGGAAATGAGACCACATAAGATGGCAGCTATATGGGGAGAGGGGCTACATAAGATGGCAGCTATATGGGGAAAGGAGACCACATAGGATGGCAGCTATATGGGGAAAGGAGACCACATAAGATGGGAGCTATATGGGAAAAGGAGTCATATGGGACAGGATCTGCAGTGGAAAATGAGCACATGGGATGAGATCTGCAGGGGAAAGAGGCCATAATGGGATGGGATCTGCAGGGGAAAGAGGCCATAATGAGATAGTATCTGCAGGGGGAAAGAGGCCATAATGGGAGGGATCTGCAGGGGGAAAGAGGCCATAATGGGATAGGTTGGGATCTGCAGGGGGGAAGAGGCCATAATGGGATGGGATCTGCAGGGGAAAAAGGCCATAATGGGACGGGATCTGCAGGGGAAAGAGGCCATAATGAGATGGGATCTGCAGGGGGAAAGAGGCCATAATGAGATGGGATCTGCAGGGGGAAAGAGGCCATAATGTGATGGGATCTGCAGGGAATAGAGGCCATAATGGGATGGGATCTGCAGGGGAAAGAAGCCATAATGGGATGGGATCTGCAGAGGAAAGAGACCACATGGGATGGGATCTGTAGGGGGAAAGAGGCCATAATGGGATGGGATCTGCAGGGGGGGAGAGACCACATGGGATGGGATCTGCAGGGGGGGAGATACCACATAGGATGGGATCTGTAGGGGGGGAGAGACCACATAGGATGGGATCTGTAGGGGAAAGCAGCCACATGGGATGAGATCTGTATGGGGAAGGTCGTCCGTTCCAATTTTAGCAGGGCTCTTGAAGTAATAATTTTTAATAATTGTAGAAAAACCGTTTAATACAATATGACTGACAGTGACTGGAGCAACTGATACTGGACAGGAGAGTGACGGTAGAGGAAGGGAATAAGGGTAAAGAGATTTTACTTTAAATTACTTGGATTTTTTGGTTGAGGAAAGTGCGTGAAAATGGGTGTGGCTAACAAAATGGGTGTGGTTACAGAATGGGTGTGGTTTTCAAATGGGCGGAGTTTACAGAGAACCTGTTGTTAAAAATTTGAATCCCACACCTGTATAGAGTGACTACAGACTTATCATTTTAGACTGGAAAAGCCCTTTTAATCAGCAGAGTAATAGCGTTCTATAACTCTGTAGCCGTAGCACTGAAAGCGGTCTAGTGGGAGAAAATAAACTTTATTCATTACTGCAGCCTCCAGCTTTCTCATAGAAGCATGACTGCATAGCTTCAGACACCGCTCAGTGCATAGTGAGTGGCGGCTATAACCGTACCATGGCACTGCCTGGCAGCCGGCTCAGCAGTGCATCAGTACACAGCGACTTCTCAGTCAATGTGCTGGAGCTTGCTTCCAGTCACCGCTCACTATGTACTACGTGGTGACTGAGGCTGTTCCGTCATGCCCCTATGACTGAAAGCTGAGGCTGCTGGGAGGAATAAAGTAAATTTCCTCCCTGTAGCTGGGCTTTCAGTGCAGTGGATGCACAGCTTTTGAACATTATTAACCTGCAGATTAACCCTATATCTGTTTGAGGACATGATGGGTTCCTTTTAAACAAAAAGTGGCTAAAGGAACGCCAAAGTTATCTAGAATGAGCAGGAATGATAAGTAGGAAACATTTTCAGACTCTACGTTTCCAATGTCTAAATGCTGGACTGGATACATAAATCTGCCCCATTGTGTATTGTACAGAATGGACCCTGCAAAAACATAACTCACAACTGTTACTTTTTGAGTTTTGCAATGAATGATAACAGTCAAAATCCGGCAGATGTGCGATTTTCTTTTTTTTCACACTCTTGAAATATCGAGGTCTATAGGAAAGAAGAACTGTACGTACTAACACATGAGAAAGGAATGTTCCTTGTAACGATGCAGTATCGGACTCTGACCTTGCTTTGTGCTGGACTGCATGATGAAAAATGAACTTTTAAAGGACAAAACATGTTTTATGATAGCAATACTCAATTAAAGGGTATTAAGAGGTGAAAACATGGATGGCTGGAATACTGCTGGAGGTCTTAGTTTTCATTGCAGTACCCAACACAGGAGCACTTTTGTCTATATTGCTATATCTGCAGTTCAGCTTTATTCATCTGAACAGTGCTCAACTTGGGTACCTACCATATATAGTTTACCACAAAAATGGTACTGTGTTGGGCTCTGCAATAAATGGGCTTTTTCATTCTGCTTTGGGCGTCTATAGGTTGATTCCTCCTGATCACATAGTTATGCAAGCAGGGGCGGAACGATCACGGTCACAGGGGTCGTGATTGCAACTGGGCCCAGGGGGCCTGAGGACCTCAGTCAGTGGCGTACCACCAATGGTAGCAGACCACATGACTGCTATGTAGTCTGTGAGTCAGGGGGGCCCTCATGTCGGTGGGCCCCCTGCTGAGGACCACATTTTCAATTGTATTAGCATTGCAGATGCCAATACAATTGAAAGCAATGGCAATAAAGTAAGCGTAGTACTCCCACTCTCATCATTCAACCGCTGTGTCTGCGGCGCTTTGACATGTCAGCACAGCTAAGCGCAATGACGTCACTGGCAGAATAGTGGACATACTTAGGAGACCAGAGCAACAAGGGAAAGGGGAGAAGTATGTATTTAATCACGGTGGCTAGGAGACTATGGGGGTGCATTAAACGATATGGGGGCTGCATACTACTATATTGAGGAATTTGGGGACTGCATAATACTATATGGGGCTGCATAATACTATATGGGAGCTACATAATACTTTATGGTGGAATATGGGGACTGCATATTACTGCATGGAGGAATATAAGGACTGCTTACTACTATATATGAGGGATGTATACTACTATATGGAGACTGCATAGTACTTTATGGTGGAATATAGTAATTCATCTACTCATTCCTATGCTCGCTGGATTTTGCTTCTCCGGGATCTACTAGCCCTAGCCTGTGCCTCTCCATGCAAGCATCGTGATCAACTATGGAATGGGAAGCTGTGGTGAGCTGCCTTTTTCTTTCCTCTAACTTTACAATAATGCTATTTATAGCACAAATATAATGTACAGGAAAAAAAAAAAGGAATGGGCTATAAACGAGGATGGAGGACAGAAATACAAGCATGGCATGGGAAAGCTGGGTGCTGTGGACATGAGGATCTTTCTCTTAGCACTCAACTTTCCCATGTTTTGCTATACATATTTCCCTCAGCACCCAGATTTTCCATGCTCTGATATCCAGGGCAAGCTGGGTGCTGAGGGAAAGATGTATAGCAGAGCATTGGAAAGATGAGTGCTGAGGACAAAATGGATATCAGAACATGGAAAGCTGAGTGCTGAGGAAAAGATGGATATCTCATTATTGAAAAGCTGGGTGCTGAGGGAAAGAGTCAAGTGTTAGCACAATTATTCTATACCCCAAGGGGGCGTGAACGGGGGGGCCCATAGAACTTTAAGTTCGCCACTGTATACAAGCCTTAGTCTAATAATATAATAATAATATCTACAAATAGTTATCATTTATCTATATGTATGAGGTTTTTTGGGTGTTTTTTTAATCCCAATGACGTTTTGCCATCATGTTTTTTTTTTCGGAAAGTGCAATATTGAAATATCTGCTAGATTTTACAAGGGAACATAAATTGCATCTGTTACTGGCAAAATTCATTTCGTTTTTCAAAAAACTAGGAAAAAGATGTGTCTAACCATTTTATTAAAGGTGCTCAAATGGAATTAAACAATAAAAATCTAATAGTAATGCAAATGCTGTAAGCGGCGTCAACAGGAGTAGATAGTAAGAAAAGAAGATAACGATATTGTGCCTGTAGCTGTAACCCTGGAGTAGGCTTTTACTTATAATTAGTGATGAGCGGATAGTAAAATGTTCGGATTATTTGTACTGAATACCTACTACTAGTCCAGTATTTGTCACAAATAATTAACCTAATGCAAGTCAGTGGGGAACCCGAGAAAGTTTTGCTGAGAAATCTTCAAGAAAAACACTCAGGTCCTAATTGACTTACATTAGGTTCGTTATTCGTGACAAGTACTAGTATAGTACTCTGTAATCGGTACAAATAATCCGAACCCAAATATTTTACTATTCACTCTTTACTATTTGCCGCTGCCGTGTCAGCAGCCCAGCTGCTCGGATCCGGGTTCTCAGTGGCTCGAGGGTCTCTGGACCCGGGGGTCGTGCGGCCTCTCAAATGAAGGGGGTATTTACAAGGGATAGTATAAAGTTCGTGACGCAACCTGTGGTATGTGGTAATTAGGAGTACCACCAATGCAGTTGAGGAGTACCCAGGGGTAATGGAATGGAGCATTTAGGGGGAATACCCCGGGACTCGGTGTTTGAGGGGGATGCAGTTGAATGCAAGGGGGGTCACTTTGGTACTCAGTCCATTAAGTAGACACCGACAACTGGTAAACCAAGTCTCTGGACACCGCTGCCGCTGAGGGCAGGTAGTTCGGGTCCCATGCCCAATTGTGCTGCCTGGTGATCCGTGACCTGCCTCCTGGCACTAAGTTTACTTCTCTGGGGGTCCCAGTAGTGTAAAATTTGCCGGTTCCCGCTTCCCACTATGGCTAAGTGTGGGAGCTTGCTCTCAGGGCTCACGCTTGGGATTTTCTGGACCGTTTTGGATGGAAAGTGGTTGGGAACGAATCTTGAAAGCTCTGTTCTCCTTGGGTAAATTATCAGGTTGCCTGAAGCGTCTCCCCGACCATGGTCCACGTACCCCGTCGTGCCTCGGTCCCGGACCGGTGATAGTGCAAGGCCGCCGGCTGTCCTCCTCGACAGATTCGTGCCCCTTGCCATGATCCCCTGTGACCGGGGGTCCGTCTCTTCTAGGCCCAGACAAGCGTCTGCAACCTAGACAGTTTCCTTATGGGAGTTCCCGCTACCCGACCTCCTCAGAGCTCTTCACAGCTTGATGGTCACTTCCCAACTCCTCTACTCCTAACTCTTCACTCTTCTACTCACTACACACCTCACCTCCCCTCCCTAACCCCCCAAGTGGGCGACTCTATTCCACTCAAGCCGTCCACTGGTGTGTTTGGTGGGTGTGGTGCGGGGTGTATCTAGGATTGGATTTGCTGATGTAGGCAACACCATCTGGTTAGGGACCCAAAACCAAGAAGAAGAAGAAATTATATTGGATGATTGTGGATGGCCTGTGAAAACAAGCCATTAAATGACCGCTCATTGGCTGCGTTAAGACTGATAAGCCGTCGTTTAATCGCCATGGTTGTTGCTTCTAAAGCCTGCAGTATCAGAAGGGAAGAGAGAGCAGCAGGCTTAGTATTGATGTATGTAAGGTTATCAACACCATGGATGGCAAAAAGAACAAACAATCAATTTTGGAACAAATCAAGCTAGACATGTCCCTTGAAGCAAGGATCGCCAAGCTACAACTTGCCTATTTAGATACATCATATGAAGAGGGCAATCACTGGAGAAAGACAACATGGTTGGAAAAATGGAAGGAACAATGTGAAGAGGGAGACCAGAAACCCAATGGCTTGATACTAACAAGATAACGGTGGGAAGACCCTGGTGAACCTATCTAGGCTTGCAAAAGATTGATCGTACTACAGAGCATTCATCTATCAAGTTGCCATGGCTCGAGATTAAACTGAAGGACGTTAAAAAAAAAAAAAAAAAAAAAAAGGTGAAATGATCTCAGATTGCCTGTATTCTCCTTAGCTAAGCTGGTCACTGATCTTAATTAAAGAAAAAAAGACGAGTAAAGAGTGAGATTCAGTTCAAAATATGTAGGAAAAGCTCCCACATTTAAGATTTTTTTTTCTATAGTACTTGAAATATTCTGTTTTATTCAACACTACAAATAAAACCTTTTTGCAATTTTTTATCCAACAATTGGCTGGATATCCCTATTATCCCATGGTGTGAAGGGAAAACTAGGAACAGGGGAGCCTAAACTGACCTTCAGGCTAGGGGAGCCCTCGCTGACCCTGATCCCAAAGATACGTCTGAAGGTGAAGATGTTTGGGCCGCCTTCCATGCCCTAGCTCCTGAACAACCCTAGTCTAGTGGCCTCCCTCTCTCCACCCAGAACAGGAGTGGTTAATCCCACACAAATAAACAGATGGGGGAAAACCAAACTGAAGCTCACCGCAATCACTCTCAGAGGTATAAACAATAAGTGATCAGGAGGAAACTAAAGGAAGGGAGAAAATAATCAGACAACGAGAGTATTTCCACAACACACCAAACAGCACAAAGACGTAAACCAGCAATAGGATAATAAAGCAACAGGAACTGCATCGTATAAAGCTATCATCGGCATCGGAGAACAGGCTCCACCATCTTAAAAAGGGTGGAGGCGACTGTGATAGGTGTCCTGCAACATGTGACTTGTGCAGTAATCCACAGGCTAGCAGAAATTAACTCCTGCAAGCCCGATTACTAGCAAGAGCACATCTGGTTGACGCCTGAGCCTGTCTGTGCAACCCAAAAGCAGCATTTTGTGGAGTGTCTGACTCTGCTGTGTGAACAGAGTCCAATGTAGTCCTGACACTCGGCAAGTTTTGAGCCAGACACCGTGTGATACCTATCTTTCCCAATGATCTTATCTGATAGATGCGTGGAATGATCTGCTTCTGTAGATAAACTGAAGGTCCAGTCTGTGAAGTGGATGAAAATGTGCTTTATTTACAGGTTTCGTAGTTAAACCCCACTCCTTCATCAGAACAGGCACCGAGCCTTGGGGCTCGTGGATCTTGCAACAGCTATGTTTTTGCTTCTTTTCTGGTTGTGTATCACACAACCACATAAGGTGAGCGGACTGCTCTCTCTTTCCTTTTTTCTTTTATTGGGTAAGGCCTTAATGTGCTTTTTCTCCACAGTATTGCATTGATCTTATCTGTAATTTAAAAGGAAAAAAAAATCTTCCTTTTCTAACTTTTATTTAATACCTTTACCTTTTAGGAAATCATCAGGGATCCATTTCAACTGGCAGAAAAACGGAACAAACGGCCCTTAGCTTCTAATAACAACAGCTGCTGCGGACCAAAAGGATGTTGCTAGGAACAATTAATAAAAGGATGTAGAAGTGATGGATTATTTAGTCATATGATTTGCAATAAGAATTGTAATACACATTTTCAGAAAATATTCTATCTTAAATGACCTTTAGAAGTACTTCATTTTTTTCCTAAATAACTCCTAACTGAAAAATAGTGACTGACTTTTGATATTTGTCGTACTTTAATACATTTTGTGTATATAAGATATTCCCCAATGTACCCCAATACTCCTTAACCCTTCTTATTAAAATTGCTGTAGACTGCTTGCAAGTCTATTTATGTAAATTCTTTTATTATCTCCCAAAAAAAAGCAATTCTGGAGCTTTTTTCCTTATTTACTATTGACTGTTTCTATATTTTTTTTATTTTATGTTTTCAATAAAAATGTTGCCAATGTTTGATTTCCACTATCGTTAATAAAAAGTACACAAAAGATATAATTTTGTAAATAAAAATTCATTTTCCCATGCAAGTGACTGGAATATAAAAGTGTGTGTGTGTGTGTGTGTGTGTGTGTGTGTGTGTACATCTCTGGGGTGTACTGCATTTTGGTGCCAGCCTCAAATATGGGGATACAGCTGAAAATGATGAACAATAGACCACAATGTGACTCCGTCTGCATCATTAATGTAACTGGTCCTTAGTGCAAAGGGGTATAGAATCTTACATACATGCACTCCAAAGCCATACTGATAGGACTCACAGTCTAAATTCCCTAACGGGGTGCTGTGAAATATAGAGGTGTTATATACGGTACATAAGCATAATAAAAAAATAATAATGTATTGTTTTTCATATGTATTAAAAACCACATGGGCAACATTGTTGATTGTATCACCAATCTGATGGACCTGCCTATTGGGTAAAAAGTACAAACATTTAAAGAGGACCGGCCACTAGGATTTTCATGTATAAACTAAAGCCAGTGCTATACTGGCACTATCATGCTGATTCTATACATACTCTTTAGTTGTGAGATCGGATGTATAGTTTCAGAAATATAGGCAAGTAAAGTTTGTTGAATGCACTGTTATTTGATTGATAGGTGCTGCAGAATATCTAATAGGTGGGTGGCGTTTTGCTGGTTATTCCCGCTCCTATCTGCCTACCTGCCCTTCCTCCTCCCCCTTTAATGACAAAGGGAGGAAGGACAGGCAGGCAGACGGGCGGAAATAGCTATCAACACCTGACCCACCAATTAAATATTTTGTAGCTGCTATCAATTAAATAACAGTGCATTTTGCAAACTTTACTTGCCTGTATTTCAGAAAGTATACATCCGATCTCACAACTAAAGCTATGTATAGAATCAGCATGATAATGCCAGTATAGCACTGGCTTTAGTTTATATATGAAAATCCAGGTGGTTGTTCCTCTTTAACCAGTGATTCTGAGAATCAGTCATTCTGTGCCTCGCCACAAATCTTACTCGAATAAGGGACTGGAGTAAGAATTTTGGGGTAAGAGACACCATAGCTTGCCATTTTTTAGATGAGCTGTGGCGTCATACCGCTGTCCCGTGCCCGTTCTGCCCATTTTGTAAGAGTTAAACAAAACTGACACGAAAATGCCAAAAGTTGTAAAATGTTTGCACCAGAAATCTGGCATAATCACTTTGATGAATTGGGGTCTATATTTTTCAATGTTTGGTCTCTCTCCAGCATGGGCCAGTGTTTATTAATACTGCCTCTTATGATAGACACCAACAAATTGTACTGAAGTAATATTGTAAATCTTTACCCTTTTATCGCTAGTCTTGCTGCTCTTATGGCCAAGGTAGTCAAATTGGTTAATGAGGTTGTCCACTACCTTGACATTGATGGCCTATCTTTAGGATAAGTCATCAATGTCTGATCAACCCACGCCGCACCCCCGCCGATCAGCTGTTCACAGTCCTGGCAGCAGCAGCAGGTGGCTGGAAATGCTCAGTTCCGATCCTGCTCAGTCTACTGATAGCGGCCGCGGCCAGGTACTGCATATCCGCCTCCCATTCTAATAAATAGGAGGCTGATGTTTAGTGCCTTGCCGCGATCAGAAGACGGAGCAGCTCTGAAACTGAGCCTTTCCGGTTGCCTGCTGCCGCTGCCAGCACAGACCACAGCTGATTGGTGGGGGTGTGGGGTAACAGATCCTGGTCGATCAGACATTAATGACCTATTCTAAGGATAGGCCATTAACACTAGAACTACTGGACTCGTGACACCTATATAGAAATACATGGTGCAAAGTAGTCAACATGACTACCTCAGTAGTTCTAGTGTTAAGGGAGCTTTACACGCTACGATATCGTTAATGTTTGGTCGTCGGGGTCAAGTTGTTAGTGACGCACATCCGGCGTCATTAACGATATCGCAGCGTGTGACACTGACCAGCGACCTTAAGCGACCTCAAAAATGATGAAAATCGTTCACCATGGAGAGGTCGTCCCAAACTCAAAAATCGGTAAGGGTTGTTTATCCAGGTGGTTCATCGCTCATGCGGCAGCACACATCGCTATGTGTGACACCGCAGGAGCGAGGAACGTCTCCTTACCTGCCGCCGGCCACAATGCGGAAGGAAGGAGGTGGGCGGGATGTTACGTCCTGCTCATCTCCGCCCCTCCGCTTTGATTGACTGGCCGCTTAGTGACGTTGCGGTGACGTCGCTGTGATGCCGAACGTCCCTCCCCCTTGAAGGAGGGATTGTTCGGCAGTCACAGCGACGCCGCCGACCAGGTAAGTATGTGTGACGCTGCCGTAGCGATAATGTTCGCTACGGCAGCGATCACAAACAATCGCATGCGCAACGGGGGCGGGTACTTACACGCTCGCTATCGCTACAAATTGCTAGCGATATCGCTACCGTGTAAAGCCCCCTTTAATGTCAAAGTAGTGGACAACCCCAGTAAGGTTTTTTGCTCTGTGTCGCAATTGATAATGATGGAAATGCATGATTGTGCAAAACGATCGTCATCTCTGCAGAACACTCTCTCTCTCCTGCAACAGCTTATTATTTTGCCAAGCAACACTAAAGAAGAGTTCATCTGTGTGCTCCAGATTGGTATATGGTAGTAATTGCTCGTGAAAGTACTAAGCACTGCCGTCGCAGACATAATATATATGTCCATAAATACAGTATTATTACACCAAAGATTAATGACACCAGAAAGCCGCCTATGTTACGACAGTGGCCTTGCCCTTAAGAGGAATATGCTTGCAGAATGGTGACAAGAATTATAAGTCATGATTGTTATGTCTAAAAAGACTGAAATATCAGCTGTGCAGATGAACTCTGAATAGTAATTGTTCTAAATGTCTGTATCAGGTCTCCTCTGGTTCATGATTTAACTGAGACAATCTCACAAGATATAAAATTTAAGTCACCAATTTATTTCTTTAGTTATATTTTTTACATTTACTAGAGAAGTACCAATCAAAATTGTTTAGACTTTTTAGGAATTTGTCAAACCTAGCGAGCTCAACAGTATGCGTTCTGCTTCTTAAGAATTGTCTCAAATGAACGCTGTCATTTTAAACCTACTATTTATTGGATGCTCCTTTTTGGGACCAAGAAATTTGAGGTTCAAAGAAACAAAAATAAAATTTAGTGTAGTAAAAAAAATGTTAAAATATTAGTGGAAATGGCTACTGATGGGATAATGTAAAAGAAGAAGGACCCCATACCAGGAAATTTGACAATAACAATGTGGGAGCGACAAGTAGCTGCAGCACCACCAATGACACCAGGTCACAATTGTCCTCTTTTGCTTCCAATAAGCATATTAGTGGGAAGGAAATGGCTAAATGGCTGTAGTGCCCTCTGCTGCCAATGGGTTGAATTGCAGAATAACTACAGTACAAATAATGCAATCCAAGTACCTGATGGGGGGAGGGTGGAACAAGTAATCAGTGATCGCTGTGCTCATGGTTATACATGTTGTTTTTTACAACAATGGGAATAAAGAAAGAGGGAAAGAAATCTAAACTTTTCATAATACTTTCATTTGGACTATGGCTAAAAGTCCTAAAAATACTGCAACGTATGAACAGAGGCTTATTTTTCTATGTTTGCTGCCGAAACTGGCCTCATCAAAGTGACCAATGACCTTTTGACAGCAAAATATAAGGATGACTACTCTAAAGGACACCGCTCTTTCCTGGGTCTCTTCCTATCTTTCTGACCGCTCTTTCAGTGTATCATTCGCTTATTCCACTTCTTCTCTTTCTCTCACTATTGGAGTCCTGTCCCTCAGGGGTCAGTCTTTGCCCCTCTTCACTTCTTTCTCTTCTTTCAGGACAATCTATATGCTGATGACACACAACTATACACTTCCTCCCCTGACCTCACCCCCACTGTTCTACTGAACACCAGTAATGATGGACAGACTGGAAGATAACCGGGACCAGATGACCTAACCGGATTTTTAAAAAAAAATCCAGTTCCGACTCAGAACTGATCCCACATATCTGGCTGAGTGCTGGTCCCCATATAAGTCTATAGGGACCAGAATACGGAGATTAAAAATGGTGGTAGAAGGAATAGGGGGATAGGTGCAGGCAGCGTCGGACTGGCTACGGGAGGTAGTGGGCGGGGAAAGTAGTGTATATGCCTAATTATTGGCCCCGGAAGTGAATGAGCCGCCGTGGGAGTAGTTACAGCCGTGCCAAAGCCTCTGTAAGTATAGCACAGCACACCTGCTCCCAGCGTCGGACTGGCTACCGGAGGAGTCTCCAGTAATGCCAGGCCTGGATTCAGTTACCTGCATTGCACTCTGGAGCTCTGTCACTCTGACTGAGTGACAGAGTTTGGCGCTTCCAATCACTGGCGCTATGTGCGTCTATCATGGTAAATAAATAAATAAATAAAAAATTGGCGCAGGGTTCCCTCATAGTGATACCCAGCACAGATAAAGCGTATGGCTACAGGCTGCATTCCTCAGCCGTGCGTTTGTCTTGGCTGTGTATCAAAATAAGAGAACCATATGTTGCTTTTTTTAAATTTAAATAATGGGCTGTGACTAACCCCTTACTAGCCCAATTGCTACTGCACCAAAGCAATTGGGAAGAGCTGCGTAAAGTGCTGAGATTGTCTCATCTAATGAATGCAGCAATAATGGGTGGATACAAGCTGCTATTTTTTAGGCTGGGGGGCTCCCAATAACCATTGGTCTCCCCAGCCTGGGAATACCAGCCCCCAGCTGTCGGCCTTTGCCATGGCTGGGTATCAAAATTGGGGGGACCACACACTTTGTTTAAATAATTTATTTAAATAATAAATAAAAGCGTGGTTCCTCTTATTTTGAAACACAGCCAAGATAAGCGCATGGCAGGGTGCTGCAGCCTGTAGCCGTAGGCGTTATCTGTGCTGGTATCATAATATGTGGAGACCCGACGCCAATTTTTTAAATTATTTTTACTGTACACTATAGACCTGCAGACCAGGTTTGTGATTGGAAGCGTCAGACACGCTATCACTCAGGGTGGGGTCGCCTCTGACTACAACCAATGACAGACCCCAATGGGCTGGGAAAGAAGTGCATATGCATGAGCATAATGAGCGGCCGCGGGAGCAGTTACAGGCATGCCGGAGGCTTGGTAAGTATAATATGCTTACTTTATTATTTTTTTTCTTTATGTATTCTTTTTTTGTATTACCTGAGTGCTGGATCCAGATCATTAGCTGGAGTTCCCTGAGAACTCCGGGCCTGATCCGACACCAGGATATTTTTGAAACTGCGTAGATCTGGACTTTTACAATCCGGGTCCACCCATCACTAAACACCAGTGAATGTCTTTCTACAGTTTCCATATAGAAAACATTCTGGCACACAGTCAAGAAAAAAAGTCTTCAAGTCAATGGATTGCTTTGTGAATATTGCAATTTTATTGAAAAGAAAGTCAATTTGTAACAACCAATATTGTGAAAATTTTTCATAAAGAAAATCGGTCCATATTGTGAAAAATTTTCACAATATTGGTTGTCACAAATTGACTTTCTTTTCAATAAAATTGCAATATACACAAAGCAATCTTTTTACTTGAAGACTGTTTTTTCTTGACTGTGTGCCAGAATTTTTTATTTGAGACTACTTTTTCTTCTGATCACCAGGTCCTGCAGTTGAGCCGAGCTTACCCTACAGTTATCTACAGTTTCCAACATCAAGTCTGCTCTCTATCTGAAACCAAAACTTTCCAAAACTTATCTTCCTTTGCTCCTGCCATCTACTAACCTCCCTAAATTTGACATCCCCCTCCCAGTGTGTGTGACGCCCTGGCAAAACCAGGTAGTCACAGAAAGAATTAATCCTCCTTGGCAGCTACACAATCCCCACACAGATGTACACCAGCCAATCAGGCCCTACTCACCCCTTCCCCAGGAAAAGGGAGGAGGGCGAGAGGAGCTAAAGAAGTGGAGAGAGTTTTAGTATCAGTTGTGCAGTAGGCAGTGAAGCGCTGACAGGGGAAGCTTGGAGCTCCCCGGGAGAAGGTGGTAGCCGGGGTTGGAGCCCTGGACTACCGGACTAGGTGGCTGTGAGGGCCACAGGCGACGGAGATCCGGTTGCGGGGATCCTGAGGCGACCAGGACAGGGTTGTAGCCCGCCGGTGCTGGGAGAGGGACCCGATCTGAAGGCCATTCAAACGGACTAGTCCAGACAAGAAAGAGACAGAGAGTGTGGAAAGAAGGGCCCTGGCTGTACATCTGGGTGTGGGACCCGAAGACACCCGCCAAAGGTGACCGGCCATTTAGCAAGTTGGTTGACAAAACAGACTCTGTGTTTCCTGACCCTACACATGAAAGCAGCCTCATCCAACAGCAGGACAACCGAACTGTAAGTGTGCTGATCCCTGCAAGCCCTACCACCACCACAACTCCCAATTCGGCCCCGGGACTACAACTCCCCTACCCGTGGAGGGGATCCCACCTTGCTGCCCCCACACCATCAGTCCCGGACACGGTCCCCAAAGGCTGCGGCGGTGCCAC
The DNA here is from genome assembly GCF_048569485.1 of Anomaloglossus baeobatrachus. NCBI lineage: Eukaryota > Metazoa > Chordata > Amphibia > Anura > Aromobatidae > Anomaloglossus > Anomaloglossus baeobatrachus. Next base: position 77,299,702 of record NC_134357.1, read on the forward strand.
CATCTCATCACCGCAACCCACGAATGGCGTCACAGACAATCTCCCTTTACATATTCCCCTTTTGTTGTGGAGCCTGGGATCACAGACCAGGTCATGCCACCGTGATACCTCTAGAAGCGACATCATTGGCCCGGTTCTGAGTACCCCCTATCCCTGGGCGACACATGTGCAGCACCACTATAACCCCTAGGCAGCAGGCTCATGGTCTGGGTGTTATGTTTGACACCAATTTTTCCTTCCCCTCCTATATACAATCTCTTGGCCGCTCTTGTCGCCTGCACCTGAAGAACATCTCTAGAATCCGCCCCTTTCTCACTATAGAATAACAATATTTATTCACTTATATAGCTCTATTAATTCCACAGCGCTTTGCATACATCAGTAACACTGTCCTCATTGGGACTCACAATCTAAGGTCCCTATCAGTATGTCTTTGGGGTGAGGTAGGAAACAGGAGAACCCGAAGCAAGGCCATGGAAACACGGGGAGAACATAGAAACTCCTTACAGATGTTTTCCTTGGTGGGATTTCAACCCAGGACCCCAGCGCTGCAAGACTGCAGTGCTAACCACTGAGCCATGGAAGCAACAAAAACCCTGACTGTGGCCCTGAATTCACTCCAACCTTGATTATTGCAATTCTTTATTAATCTGCCTCTCCTTCACTAGACTCTCTCCTCTACAGTCCATCCTCAATGCAGAAGCCAGGGTCACCTATATGGCTAATCATTACTCGTACGCTTCTGCTTTGTGCCAGTCATTGTACTGGCTGCCCATACATCTCCTCCCTCATCTCTGTCTATCACCTTACCCTTTCTCTATGCTCCAGATTGACTTTCTATTAATTAATCTGAACCTCCCATTCCCAGCTTCAAGACTTCTCCCGAGCTGCACCAATTCTCTGCAATGCTCTACCCCAAGAAATTAGAACTAACCACAACTTACACAGTTTTAGGTGCTCCCTAAAAACATATTTTTAGGTTGGCCTATCAAGTTCAATGTTTGATGTCCTTTCATATATAGCCCATTTATTATTTCTCTAAACATATATCTCCACCAAACTCTCCACCACACCCCAATGTAGTACAAATATTGGCTGGTGTCTGGCTCATGCAGCCTTTTATCTATCCCCATTTGCTCAAGATGGCTGGACCATCATAGTTAATAAGTATCTGCCCTTCTTTGTGTCAGCCCAACCTCATTGTAGATTGTAAGCTCTTATGAGCAGGGTCATCATTATTTTTGCTTTAATTATTGTATTATTTATAACTGTTACTTCTGACTGTTTGTATATGAGCCTCTGAATTGTAAAGCGCTGCAGAATATGTAAAGATTATTATAGTAAACTAATTATATGTTTGTTGTAATGAAACGTTTTGGCTGGATACACACTACATTTTTAGTCATTGTCAGGAGATATACACCCGGTGATTGTCACTGTCAGGATAGATGGTGAGACATAGGGACTTATTGTAAAGAAAGCGCATGTAGACCTCTGTATAGGAAAGTGCACTTATGTACAGTAATTTATTATATATTCTCTGTGATTGTGGATTAGGAGAGTTGTCTGTTTACATGCTAAATGCTGGAGAATGGAACTAAGAACGTGGATCTTTATGTACAATGCACAGAAAAATAAAAGTACAGTAGGACCCGAACATTTTATCCTTACTTTAAAAATGAATCCTCAGGGGCATGGCCTGACTGGAGATGTAAGCAGACGCTGAGAGGGAGCGCTCCTGGCACCGACGGTTATCCTGTAATCCACTGGGCCGTGCGGAGAACAAAAACCAGCTGAGCAGTAACCGGAGACCCCCCTGTACTCACCGTTTGGACGTCTGTTACATGGCCGGGGGGACAAGCAGGAGGCAGAAGGAGGTGGCGGTGGGAATGGAAGGCACTGCACAAAATGGCGCCGGGACACTGACACCAGCTTCCAAAGCAGGGAGAGCTGCGGCCGCGGAATAACTGGCTGAGTATGCCAGGGGCATTGTCACGTCCCCATCGGAGTCCGCTCCTGCGACTCCTGCTCCGATCGCCAGACGACGCCATGTTCCCACCATGGATAGTGGTGGTGATGGGAGAGGAGTCGGTGCCACTAGGCTGGGTTTCCCTGGAACTTGCAGTACCACTGGCTGACTGTAGGTGGCGTGTGTCTCCCGGCTGAAGTGGCCAACATACACCTGCAGCCTATGTGAAGACACCACACCCTTCTTATTCCCTCTCCTGTCACATGACCACTGCCAGAGATAGTTCTGTTCTCCTGGCTCATGTGCTGTTTGTATTGTGATTCCTGTGCGCTAACCTTGCTTGTGTTTGGCTACCCTCCTGCCTGTCGTTTTTGTACCTTGCTGCCAGTTCTAGATTTGACCCCTGCTTTGTCTCCTTACTACGCCCTTGCCTGCCGATTCTGTTCCTGTTTTGCATCTCCTGGATTTTGACCCTGCCTGACGACCACGGACTACAGTCTACCACAGGTAGCGATCTCTGAGGCTCTGTGTAATTCCAAATCCCTGTACAGGGATTAAAGGGTTGCAGAGTTCTTGGGGTCCTGCTTTGTGAGCGGCTTTTCACTAGATTCCCCTTACAGCCAGTCTGAGTCTGTGGTTCCTATCAGGCATTACATTATCACTGGCCCACTAAGGCTACTTTCACACATCCGGTTTGAGCAGTGCGGCTCAATCCGGCTGTGAAACCTATGCAACAGATGCGGCGAAAACACCGCATCCTTTGCAGAAGTTTTTACATGCGGCCCGTCCGTTTTTTTCCGGTTGCGGCACGCTACTGAGCATGCGCAGTGGAAGAAACCGCATGCGGCGGATGGATGCGTTTTTTTTCCGCATCGCGCCACATCCGGCGTCCATAGGCATGCATTGAAAAATGCGCCGCAGCGGCCGGATGCGGCGCAATGCGTTTTTTTTTTTTGCCGGAACAAAAAACGTTGCAGACAACATTCCATCCGGCCGCGGCATCGGCTAAATCTGCCGCATGCGGCAAAAACCGGACCGAACGCAAGCCCATGCGGCACAATACGGCCCTAATGTAAGTCTATGAAAAAAAAAACGCAACCGGCGGCAAAAAAAAACGGTTGCGGTTTTTCTGCAGAGCGCCGTATTGTGCCGCAGAGCAAAAACTGGATGTGTGAAAGTAGCCTAACACAAAAGAAAAAAATGGAACCTCTCCAAGCTGCTGACCCTGTCTGGCTTGGTGCAAGGACTTGTACAGCAGATGCAAGAGCTCCAGTCTGCCCAGGTCCAAGCTTCTGCAGCACCTTCCTCATCATGTCCAGAGTCCCGTCGACATCAAGGGAGCAGATCACGTTGGGGAGACCATCATGGAGAGTCTGGATCTCAGAGACAATCGCCTCCAGAGCAGCAACCGCACCTGATTGAGCCCCAGGATACTCACTCAGGTGCCCAGGTACTGCCTACAGACCCTATGAAGTTAATGTTACCTGTTTCATTGTCTCACCAGGGAAAAGCTGTGTGGCTACAGGCTTTTATTGATTGTGGGTCTGCGGCTAATTTCATAAACTCTGATGTAGTAAGAGAGCTGGGTTTGCCTTTGCTGAGACTGAACTCTCCCATTAAAATCTCTGCAATTGATAATACCCCTCTCACTCAGGGTGTGGTTACTTTTGTAACTCCAGAGATCTCCATGCTTGTGGGGGCTTTGCATGTAGAATCAGTGTCATTTTTTGTTCTTGAGAACCTGACAGCAGCATTGGTATTGGGTATGCCATGGCTGCGCAAGCATAACCCTGTCATAGACTGGCACCAGGGTGAGATTGTGCGCTGGAGCCCTGAGTGTCAGGAGACATGTATGTCTTTATCTGTTAACCTGACTAAAGCTGAACCTGTCCTTATACCTCATGCATTCAGGGATTTTGCTGACGTGTTCTCTGTTTCTGACTCTGAAAAATTACCTCCACACAGAGAATATGACTGCCCCATAGATTTGGTCCCCAATTCCCGACTCCCCAAGTGTAGGATTTATAATCTTTCTGGTCCGGAGCGTCAAGCCATGAAAGATTATATAGCAGACAGTCTGCAGAGAGGGTTTATTAGACCATCCAGGTCACCAGTCGGCGCTGGATTCTTTTTTGTGGAGAAAAAAGATGGTGGCCTCAGACCGTGTATTGACTACTGTGAACTTAATGCCATTACCGTAAAGAATCAGTACCCTCTGCCACTGATCCCCGATCTCTTTAACCAGCTCACAGGAGCCCGATACTTCACTAAGCTGGATCTCAGGGGTGCATATAACCTAATCCGCATCAGAGAAGGGGATGAATGGAAAACGGCATTTAACACTCCAGAGGGACACTATGAATACTTGGTAATGCCGTTTGGGTTAAGTAATGCGCCGGCTGTCTTTCAGGCCTTTGTCAATGACATTTTCAGGGATATCTGTGGTCAATATGTGGTGGTCTATCTGGATGACATCCTGATTTATTCTCCTGATGCTAACTCCCATGTCAAACATGTCCGCACTGTACTCCAGAGACTCAGGGAGAACTCCCTATTTGCTAAGTATGAAAAATGTGTTGTTTTTTTTGTTGATAAGGTTAATTTCCTGGGTTATATATTGTTTGCAGGAGGCTTCCGCATGGATCCCTCTAAGCTACAGCCGATTAGGGAGTGGGTGCAACCCAAGTCTCTGAAAGCCTTGCAGCGTTTCCTTGGGTTTGCAAATTACGAATCGCAAATTTATTAGGGATTTTTCCAAGATTGCCAAACCCCTCACTGATTTGACTAAAAAGGGGGCTGATGTGGTAAATTGGAAGCCAGAGGTGATCCATGCCTTCTCTACATTAAAAGAATGTTTTTCCTTAGACCCGATTCTGGTTCAGCCTGACCTCATGCGTCCGTTTATGGTAGAAGTTGATGCATCCGAAGTTGGAGTGGGGGCGGTACTATCACAAGGTACTCCGTCTCTCTCTCAACTTCGTCCTTGTGCCTTCTTTTCCCCCACCGAGACAAACTATGATATTGGTAATCGTGAGCTGTTGGCCATTAAATGGGCCTTCGAGGAATGGCGCCACTTCCTCGAGGGTGCCAAACATAAGGTCACAGTTCTCACAGACCACAAGAACCTTACCTATCTGGAATCTGCTAAGAGACTCAATCCTATGCAAACTAGGTGGGCATTGTTCTTCTCCAGATTTGATTTCTTGGTGACGTTTCGGCCCGGTACCAAGAACACAAGAGCTGAAGCACTTTCCCGTAGCTTCTGTCCCTCTCAGTCAGACAACATCGAACCAGTCCCTATTTTAGGTAAGGCATTGTGGTATCATCGGTATCCATAGATTTGATAGCACAAATTTATGATGCCCAAGACCAGGCCCCTGAAACCACTCCTGACCGTAAACTGTTTGTCGCTCCCCCACTTCGTCTACGGGTACTTCAGGAGTCCCATAATTCTGTCCTTGCAGGTCACCCTGGTATAGGCAATACCCTCCGACTTGTAACTAGGAGCTTTTGGTGGCCAACCATAGCAAAGGACTGTAAGGAATACGTCCTGGCCTGTGAAACTTGTGCTCGAGCCAAGACACCCCGTACCCGTCCCGCTGGATTTCTCCAGTCCCTACCTATTCCAGAAAGTCCTTGGACCCACCTCTCCATGGACTTCATCACTGACCTTCCACCCTCAGAAGGGAAAACTTGTATCTGGGTAGTAGTGGATAGATTTAGTAAACAGTGCCATTTTGTTCCGTTGTCCGGTTTACCTAATTCTGAAACGCTTAGCAGGTTGTTCATTAGGCATATTGTGCGGTTACATGGAGTTCCTGAAAATATTGTTTCTGACAGAGGAACGCAGTTCGTCTCGAAATTCTGAAGGGCTTTTTGTAAAAAGATTAATATAGAGTTATCTTTTTCTTCCGCCTATCACCCAGAGACCAATGGTCAGACTGAACGTTCTAATCAAATCTTAGAACAATATCTCCGGTGTTATGTGTCTGATCATCAGTCTAACTGGGTGCAATATCTACCACTAGCTGAGTTTGCCATTAATAACCAGTATCAGGAGTCTATCCAGACTACCCCTTTTTTCTGCAATTTCGGGTTGCATCCACGTTTTGGCTCCTTTTCTTCCGCTATGGTGGATACTCCTGAGGTTGAAAGCACTGTGAACAAACTGAAGGCTATCTGGTCTGAGGTGAAAGAAAACTTGAAGAGGGCACAGGGTGGTCAAGCCTCAGTTGCTAATAAGAGGCGTTCCAAGGGCCCAAGCCTTGGAGTTGGGGATAAGGTATGGTTGTCCACCCGTCATATTAAACTCAAGGTCCCTTCTGCTAAGCTGGGTCCCAGATTTATTGGACCTTACGAGATAGTCGAGGTCATCAAGCCCACAACTTTCCGCCTGAACCTCCCTCAGTCCTTCAAAATATCGAACGTGCTCCATAAATCCCTCCTCAAGTTGTATCGTGTTCCCATTCACCCAGTCGGGCCCCCCCTCCTCCTGTTTTGGTCAAGGGTAACCTGGAGTATGAAGTACAGAGGATCCTTGACTCCCATATTGTTAGAGGGGCGGTGCAGTATCTTGTACATTGGAAGGGGTATGGCCCTGAGGAGCGATCATGGGTCCCAGAAAGTGAGGTCCATGCTAAAGGTCTTGTCAGGCGATTTCACCTCCAGTTCCCTGACAAGCCGGGTTTTGAGGGTCCGGTGGCCCCTCGTGGAGGGGGGGTACTGTCACGTCCCCACCGGAGTCCGCTCCTGCGACTTCTGCTCCGATCGCCAGACGACGCCATGTTCCCACCATGGATAGTGGTGGTGATGGGAGAGGAGTCAGTGCCCGTGGCTCTGCGGAGCACAGGCTCCGCTCATCCACTAGGCTGGGTTTCCCTGGAACCTGCAGTACCACTGGCTGACTGTAGGTGGCGTGTGTCTCCCGGCTGAAGTGGCCAACATTCACCTGCAGCCTATGGGAAGACACCACACCCTTTTTATTCCCTCTCCTGTCACATGATCACTGCCAGTGATAGTTCTGTTCTCCTGGCTCATGTGCTGTTTGTATTGTGATTCCTGTGCGCTGACCTTGTTTGTGTTTGACTACCCTCTTGCCTGTCATTTTTGTACCTTGCTGCCAGTTCTGGATTTGACCCCTGCTTTGTCTCCTTACTACGCCCTTGCCTGCCGATTCTAGTCCTGTTTTGCATCTCCTGGATTTTGACCCTGCCTGATGACCACGGACTACAGTCTACCACAGGTAGCGATCTCTGAGGCTCTGTGTAATTCCAAATCACTGTACAGGGGTTAAAGGGTTGCAGAGTTCTTGGGGTCCTGCTTTGTGAGCGGCTTTTCACTAGATTCCCCTTACAGCCAGTCTGAGTCTGTGGCTCCTATCAGGCATTACAGGCATGAAGCGCAGAGCTCCTGCAGCACACAGAGATGAAGGAGTTGAATTGGTGAGCTCCAGGCAGCACAGCCCTCACAATACAATGGAGGAGGGAGGAGGAAGTAGTGCAGACCCATCACCATTACAGCAGGGCTTATAGAACAGACCGGAACCCCCTGCATCCATGCACAATACATGTCCCCCTGAGCTTGCCACCACTCTGCAGGGCGCTGAGCCCACTCTGAAGGATGTGCTTGCAGCTATAGCTCAAAATGGCTCCACCATATCATCACTCAGCTTCCAGATGGGCCAAATCATGGAGGAATTATCAGGTGTTAGACAGAGCCTCCAAAGAGTGAATGACCGCATGACGGCGTCAGAGGGGAGAATCGGCGACTTAGAGGACAAAATGCCCCAGGCTACTCGTGACTCCCACAGGTATGATCAGCAACTGGCATTCTTACTTAACAAGACAGATGATTTATAAAATAGACTGAGGAGAAACAATGTGAGGGTGATAGGGTTCCCAGAAAAGACGCAGGGCGCAAATCCATCAGAATGCTTTGAGAAATGGCTACAAAAAGTATTTGGCGCAGAGGTCCTGTCCCCGCTATATGCTCTAGAGAGACCCCACAGAGTGTCCACCAGACCCCGCCTCCTGGAGCTCCTCCAAAACTTGTCCTGGTGAAACTGCTACATTATAGAGACTGGGATGCGATCCTAAGAGCCGCTAGAAACAAAGGGTCTATAATGGTGGACGGCCACAAGATATCCATTTTTCCTGATTATTCAGTAGAAATTTAAAAATGAAGAGCTCAAGAGGGGCGGAGCTAGACATGGCTGAGTGAGGACGTGCTTTCTGGAGCTCCTCCATATAATTCCCCATAAAGTCGGCTTTACCATATAGAATGGGTAAATCTGCTGCCAAAAAGAACAAGACCAGCACCCCAAGTCTCCCCCCTGCACCTCAGAACAATATTCGAGCTTACTTCACCCGCTCCAGGGAGTTTGGGGCGACTTCACAGTCGGGGCAAGAGCTGCGGCCTACAGAGTCTGGGCCGGTCCCTGTCCCTGTCCTGGGGCCCGAAGTTGTGGCAGTGCTGGAGAACCAGAGGAGGGACGAAGCAGCGGAGGCGCCCCGTGATGCGAGTGGATCTACCATGAGACCCACAGTGGCGGCGAACACAGACGGGAACCCCGCGGCGGGAGGAGCGGTGGATCTGCTGGCGCCATTCCAAGATGGCGCCCGCTCACCTGAGACACGGCCTGGAGGATCGGTGATGGAGGACGGGACACCCGCGGCCGCGACCTCGCCTGCCTCGTTCTCTGCTACACTGCCGATGGGACTGGTGAGTTCTTACAACTTACCCGCAGCCGGTGCCAGTGGAATCGGAGGAGCTGCGGTGTGCGTGCGAGGACTGCACACGTGCTCGGGCCCAGGTGATGATTCACCTCTGCAGCCCTGGGCACTGCAGAAGCAGGAGCCACACAGAGCGGCCGCAGCCCAGGAATCACCAGGCCCTTATACAAAGGCGGTGGATGCAGGAGGGGAGGAAGCAGCTGACACCCCTGAAGGACTGCCTGACCACAGGATGCAGGTGCGGGGAAGGAGGGGGGACCTGCTGAAAGGGGCCCACATCAGAGGGGGTGATAGCCGCACGGGTCACCCTCCCCTATCAGGGGCCACACGACCTCCAGGGGGGCCTGGGGATGGAGGGGGACCACATGAGTCACTGGAGGCAGCTGCCGAGTTCTGGGGGATGCCTCAGAAGCAGGTACCCTCCCCACCTCTCCAGATAGCTGGGATACGGGATCCTCCTGGGCTCAGAGCCAGATGGACACAGATGGGGTCCTGGAGAGGGGCTCTCTGATACCCATGAACAAAGGGCCCAGGGCCGTGCCACCATCATGGGAGGGCATAAACAATCCCCACAGTACACAGAAAATGATATTTGGTCCAGCTATGCAGGACTCTTTCTATGCATACCCCAATATGTCTCATGCTGCCTCCTCGGCGAGTGAGGATCGCCCTGCGTCCTTGGCAGATCTGCGGTCACTGTTACAAGCGATCCCCACCAAGAATGACATTACAGCACTGGCTAATCAAGTGGTGGCGGAATGTAAACAGGAATTTATCCAACTGCTGATCTCTCCTCACTTACTCATAGAGTTGACACACTTGCTGAGCAGCAATCAAACTCCCAAATCTCTATTCAAGGTATCCAAGAGACAGTAAAGAATCAGTCCAAGCAATTATTCGCCCTTCAACAACATGTAGATGACCAAGAGAATAGAAATAGAAGGAACAATCTACGTATTAGAGGCCTTCCTGAATCAATTGCGGCCCCTGATATCCCCGCTGTCCTCCGTTCTATTTTTAATAATTTGTTAAAGAAACCACCGGGAACCCCTCTAGAGCTTGACAGAGCCCATAGGGCTTTATGCCCCCCGGATCCAGAGCACCCCCGCCCAAGAGATGTTGTGTGCAGGGTGCATTTCTTTGCTGCAAAGGAGGCTATTTTACAAGCAGCCAGTTAGAAGCCGAACCTATCATACAACGACTCTCCCATCCGTATAATGCCAGATCTCTCCAGGCACACCCTAGCCCAACGTGCTACTCTTAAGCCCCTCCTGGATGTCTTAAAAGAAAAGGGACTTCCATTCCGGTGGGGATTCCCATTCTCATTGACGGTACAGAAGGACTCACGATGGCGGGTCCTGCACTCTCCAGAGGACCTCCCGGCATTCACCAAGACCCTGGGCCTGCCCGCAATCCCTATTGTGACCTGGCCCATTACCCTGCTCCAGCCCTGGGTCCCCAGGGAAAGAATCACCTCTACCAGACCAACCCCACCTTCTGGGTACAATAAGGGTCTACAACCGAGAGGAGAACGGGGCCGTGGAGCGGGTCGCTTTCGTTACCCGACATAGAGAGGCCCAGAGGCCGCGTACGTCTATATGATCTATTTTATCTACAGTTATTCAAAGCCAAATGATCTTTACTTGTTGCTTTAAAGTCTACTCACTGCCCGTAATATATCAGCATTTAATTCTTTTGCCGGTATTTATGGTTATGATTAATGTCTTTAGTAGATCCAGAGCTCTGCTTGGTTATGTCTGACATCCTTTTTCCCCAAATAGGTTGGGATCCTCTGTCCTGCCAAGATGAGGCGGATATGTTCCCTAGGAATGTTTGTTCGGTCTTAGTCTACTATGCAAGGTTTTTTCACCTGATGTTCTTTGTGTTTTTCTTCTCCGCTATACTCTACCCACCTCAAATCTTGTCCTCTCCCTTCTTCTGGCGGCCGGGCTGATCGTGTTCGATCCTCTTTCTCATACATCTCTAATACCTCACTCCCTTATAGATGGTGGACCTAACTATCGCTTCTTTTAACGCCAGGGACCTCAATGTTCCGGAGAAACGATCACAGATATTGTACCACCTTCATAAGTGGAAGGTGAGCATGGTGTGTTTTCAGGAGATCCATTTCAAACAAGGACATGCCCCCATTCTTAAAAATAAGTATTATCAGACATGGGTATCCTCAGACAACCCGGATTCCCGTTCTAAAGGTGTGGCAATAGCCATTCATAAATCCCTCCCACATCAAATCCTAAAGTGCACGACAGATAGTCTGGGAAGATATATTATCCTCTCGCTGAAGGTGGGGGATCAAACACTTACAATAATTAATGCATATGCCCCAAATCAAAAGCAGGATAGTTTTGTTGCCCCTCTGGTGGACGCTGCAATCCCACTGATACAAGTGTGAGACTGTGACCGGGGTTATCTATGACGGCCAGTATGTCTCGCCCCGGTTGTGCTCACTCCATGATAGAAAGTAAATCCACTCTAGGGTTAATGCTGTTTTCCTACAGGCTGAAGGAAGGGTTAAATGGAAACAGGAACAAGGGCAGGTGTGCCGGGTGTGAGGGAGTGAACACAACTCCCTGAGTTCTCTGCTGGAGAGGCACATGTATATTGGTGTGGACTTTTGTTTGGACATTAAACCGTGTGCTGTGAAACTTAATGCCTGGATCCCGTGTCTTCTGCTGCGCAGCCGACCGTGCTACCTCACATATGGTGGAGAATCGGCGGGCATCCCAGCCGGTGAGGTGTAGCTTCCTTTTCTGGTGACCCGGTAGCACATGTCCTGGATTCAAGCGGCTATACTACAGCCCAAACCCAGCGACGCCATGGAGGACATAGTAAAGCATTTGGCTCAGGCTAATGCACAGCAACAACAGGCTAATGCACAGCAGCAACAGACCAATGCACACCTGCTCCAATCCTTGAAATCGCAGGAACAAAGACACCAAGAACAGCTGGTTCAGGCCAATGCACGTCAGCAGCAAGCCTTACAATTGCAGGAACAAAGACATCAAGAACAGATGGTTCTCCTGGCCAAGTCGATCCGTGCCGGACCGGCAGCAACAACCCCGGGACCGGGTGATGACGGCAGCGTCCGGAAAGCGGTGAGACAAGCATTGCAAAAGATGACCCCGGGGGATGATGTGGAAGCGTTCCTGGCGGTGTTTGAGCGGGTGGCCGAGCGGGAAAAGCTGCCGACCCCCCAGTGGGCTGAGGTATTGTCGCCCTATCTGACGGGGGAACCCCAAAAAGCGTACCTGGACCTCTGTACCGAGGACGCCATTGACTCTGTGACCCTAAAAGCCGAAATACTGGCACGGTTGGGGGTGAATACCTATGTACGGGCTCAGTGGGTAAATCAGTGGTTCTATGAGGAAGCCAAACCCGTACGCTCCCAGGCCTATGACTTATTGCATCTTGTAAAAAAGTGGTTGCAGCCTGACACTCTGAGCCCGGCGCAGATGGTGGAAAGGGTAGTAGTGGATCGTTTTGTGCGCACTTTACCCGTCACCGTTCAACGGTGGGTAGGACAGGGTGACCCGAGTACCCTGGACCAATTAGTGTCCCTGGTAGAGCGGCATGTGGCTACGCAGGACTTGATACGGGACACTGAGACTTTGCGTACCGCCCGTCGGTCCGGCCCCTCCAAGCCTAGGGCCAAGGACCCACCGCTGACAACGGTGCAGGAGTCCCCTACCGTCCCGTCTGAGGCCGCGGCCGCCAATCCTGAGGTCCGGAAGGTTCTGTACCCTAAACGACAACCCGTCAAGGGGGTTTCCGTCCCCATTAGATGTTGGCGGTGCCAGCGGGTGGGACATATGGAAGCCCAGTGTCCACTCACCACGGAGCCCATGGATTGTGGGGTTACCCGGCGGGGTTCAATGTATGCTCAGGTGGTGTGTACCGCTGACCTGGTCTCCCCAGAGACGGAGCCCCACTTGTGCCAAATACAGGTGAATGGATGTCCGGTTACAGGATTGTTGGATTCCGGAAGCTTAGTGACCCTTGTGCGATCCACCTTGAGGGCTAAAGTAAAGGCCACAGGACGTACCGTGGGGGTGGTTTGCATACATGGGGACTGCCGAGACTATCCCACAGGGATTGTCACCATCACAGCACCTTGCGGTCAGGTGCAACATGAGGTGGGACTTCTTAACACTCTTCCCTATGACGTGATCCTAGGAAGGGATCTGCCCTATTTTTGGACTTTATGGAAGGGACCCCCAAAGTCTCCTCAGATATTGGTCAGTCCGGGACCTGAGCCCTACAATCCTGAATCCGGGACACCTGCCGTAGGGGTCCCCATGATAGGGACAGAGTGTGAACACGATAGGTCACCCCTAGAGGTATTGGCAGGAGAGGCTGAAATGGTCGAGCCCATCCTGGAGTTGGAGGCGTCCCCGGATACGTTTGGGACTGCCCAACTCCAGGACCCTACCTTAATACATGCCCGGAGTCGGGTGACAGTAATTGACGGGGTGGCACAGCTGCCCGGTGCCCAGGTAAGGTACCTCCATTTCGCTCTTAAGCAGGATTTACTCTACCGGGTAGATGAAATACGGGGCGTGGGGGTAGAGCACTTGGTGGTGCCCCAGCCGCATCGTCGGCGGGTCCTCGACTTGGCTCATAAACACCTGATGAGTGGCCACCTAGGGGTCAAGAAAACGCAGGAGCGAATATTGCAAAGGTTCTATTGGCCCGGAGTCTTTGGGGAGGTAAAACGGTTCTGCGAAACCTGCCCGGAGTGTCAGCTTACTGCACCCCTGACCCATTTTCGCAGTCCGTTGGTACCGTTACCCATTATAGAAGTCCCTTTTGAACGGATAGGGATGGATCTGGTGGGGCCCCTCGTAAAGTCCGATCGAGGGCACCAACACATCCTAGTGATCGTTGACTATGCCACCCGGTATCCCGAGGCGATACCTCTCAGACATACTGCAGCAAAGCTTATAGCTCGGGAGTTGTTTGCTGTGTTCTGCCGGGTGGGGTTGCCCAAGGAGATCCTTACGGATCAGGGGACCCCATTCATGTCTAAAGTGACCAAAGAGCTATGCCGGCTACTCCAGATCAAGCAGTTGCGTACGTCTGTGTATCATCCTCAAACGGACGGTTTAGTCGAGCGTTTCAATAAAACCCTGAAAACCATGCTCAAAAGGGTAATTTCAAAAGACGGGAAAGACTGGGATATGATGCTTCCCTATTTGATGTTTGCCATCCGTGAGGTGCCACAGGCATCCACGGGGTTTTCGCCTTTTGAATTGTTATACGGGCGACATCCCCGGGGATTGTTGGACCTGGCAAAGGAAACATGGGAGCAAGAGCCCACCCCCCATAAAAGTGTGATTGAACACATTTTGGGTATGCAGAACCGCATAAGCGCGGTCATGCCAATTGTGAAGGAGCATTTACAGGAGGCTCAGGCCGCGCAAAGCGGCCGCTACAATAGACAAGCCACCGTGCGGACCTTTACACCCGGGGATCGGGTGTTGGTATTAATCCCCACGGCGGAGAGTAAATTCCTGGCTCAGTGGCAAGGCCCCTACGAGATAAAGGAAAGAGTCGGGGTGGTTAACTATAAAGTATTGCAGCCCGGTAGGCGGAAACCTGAACAAATATACCATGTCAACCTGTTAAAACCTTGGCAGGAACGGGAAAGCCTGATGGCTGTTTTTTCCCCATCTCCCTCCTCTTCGGGTCGTTCACCTCCGGCTCCAGCGACCTCCGGAGAGGACGAACCGGAAGTAAGGATTGGAGAAGCCCTCACCAAGACTCAGAGGCGAGAGGCCAGACGGTTGGTTCAGCAGAACCCCGATGTCTTCTCCGAGCTGCCCGGTAGGACCAGTCTGATACGACATGATATTGTCACCGAGCCCCACCTGAAGGTACGCCTGAAGTCATACCGGGTACCGGAGGCTCGACGACAAGCCATATCGGAGGAAGTAAAGACAATGTTACGCCTGGGGGTCATCGAAAAATCCCGGAGTGAATGAGCTAGTCCGATTGTCCTAATACCAAAACCCGATGGCTCCTTAAGGTTCTGCAATGACTTTAGGAGATTGAACGAAATATCCAAGTTCGATCTCTACCCCATGCCCAGGGTGGATGAGCTGATTGATAGGCTGGGACAGGCGCTGTATTTTACCACGCTCGACCTGACCAAGGGGTACTGGCAGGTGCCACTGACGGAGTCCGCCAAGGAGAAAACCGCTTTTGTTACGCCGGAGGGTCTCTTCCACTATGTTGTCTTGCCTTTTGGGTTACATGGCGCTCCGGCCACGTTCCAGAGGTTGATGGACTTAGTGCTGGAACCCCACCAGGCGTATGCATCAGCGTACCTTGATGACATCATTATTTACAGCTCCGATTGGCAGACCCACTTGGAACAGGTACAAGCGGTGGTGGACGCGCTTCGAACAGCCGGATTGACAGCCAATCCCAAGAAATGTGCGTTGGGACTCACGGAAGCCCGCTACTTGGGCTACGTGATAGGCCAAGGAGTGATTAAGCCCCAAGTTAACAAGGTTGAGGCGATCCAGAAGTGGCCTAGACCCCTGACCACGAAGCAGGTTAGGGCCTTCCTGGGTATCGTGGGATACTACAGGAGGTTTGTAAAGGATTTTGCGGGACTATCAGCCCCCTTGACGGACCTTCTCAAAGGCAAGATGTCCGTCATGGTGCGCTGGACTCCGCAGGCCGAGGACTCCTTCCGGGCCCTGAAGGGGGTCCTGTGCGAACAGCCCGTTCTTGTACACCCTGATTTCCGGAAGGAGTTCATAGTGCAGACTGACGCCTCAGAGGTCGGCCTGGGGGCAGTGCTGTCTCAGGTGGTTCAGGGGGAGGAACACCCCGTCACCTTCTTAAGTAGGAAGCTCACCCCTCCCGAGCGGAATTATAGCGTAGTGGAGAAGGAGTGCCTGGCGATCAAGTGGGCCTTGGAGTCCCTACGCTATTACCTGCTGGGACGGCAGTTTCGCTTGGTGACGGATCACTCTCCACTGGTCTGGATGAGGTCCGCCAAGGAACGGAATGCCCGGGTTACCCGGTGGTTCCTTTCTCTGCAGAACTTCCGGTTTACGGTTGAACACAGGGCCGGTAGGTTGCAGGGCAACGCTGATGCCTTGTCCCGCGGCCCGTGTTTGATGGCGGGAGTTCAACCCCGCTCGCTTGAACTGAGGGGGGGTATGTGAGACTGTGACCGGGGTTATCTATGACGGCCGGTATGTCTCGCCCCGGTTGTGCTCACTCCATGATAGAAAGTAAATCCACTCTAGGGTTAATGCTGTTTTCCTACAGGCTGAAGGAAGGGTTAAATGGAAACAGGAACAAGGGCAGGTGTGCCGGGTGTGAGGGAGTGAACACAACTCCCTGAGTTCTCTGCTGGAGAGGCACATGTATATTGGTGTGGACTTTTGTTTGGACATTAAACCGTGTGCTGTGAAACTTAATGCCTGGATCCCGTGTCTTCTGCTGCGCAGCCGACCGTGCTACCTCACACAAGGTACAGTAATTTTATGTGGCGACCTTAATGTCACCCTTGATCCCACTTTGGACAACTCCAGGGAGAAATCTAACATTGCTTACACCACCATTAAACGTATCAAAAAAGCTTTATTGCGCATTCAACTGTTTGACACCTGGAGACTGAAACATCCGTCCGACAGAGACTATAGTTTCTATTCCCATACTCAAGACTCATACAGTCGCATAGACTACATATTATTACAGCACAGTGCCCTCCCCTAGATCCGACATACTGGGATGGATAACATACTATGGTCGGACCATGCGCCGGTCTATTGTTCGATTGAGATTCCATCTCTCTTGACCCCCAGAGGGTCGTGGCCGTTGAATGAGTCGTTGCTGCTGGATGAGCTCTGTGTTGCAGATGTTCAGGCCTCTATCGCTAGGTTTGTGGAAGACCACTCGGTAGATGACACAGCTCCCACTTATAAGTGGGAAGCATTGAAATGTGTCATACAAGGTATTTTTATTAAACTTGGGTCCCGTATCAAAAAGGAACAGGCCCAAGATATAGTAAAAGCTCTTCATAGCGTCTCTGAACGGGAGCTCATTCACAAGCGTGCCTTATCGGCCACGAACTTACAGGCTCTTCTACAGGCTAGGATGGAGGTTAAAAAACTATTAGATTCCTCATATAAGCGCCTAATACAGGTGGGGAAGGGGAGGTTTTATGAGTTTGGAGATAAGCCAGGCAGGTTGTTGGCTAATGCGTTGAGAGAAGGGAGAGCCCACACCCTTATACCTTGCATCAAGAACTCACGTGACGAACTACTTTACGCTACCCCTGACATCTCTAACACTTTTCATGATTTCTACTCTGTTATATAATCTGCCTGTCGAGCCCCCTGATTCAGATGACGGATGCCCCTCAATGCCCTCTCCTTTTAAACGCCTCAGTAGCTCCACAATTGAGGACCTGGAAAGTCCATTTTTATTGAATGACTTCTTGATGGTGATCCGCGACACACCGGGCGATACGAGTCCTGGACCCAACGGATTCCCTGCCAAATTTTACAAGGCCTTCTTGGAACAGTCAGCACCTTTAATGCTTCTTTCCTTCAATTCAATTTCGGACTCTGTCCCTTTCCCGCCCCATTCAACCACTGCCCATATTTCTCTGATCCGTAAAGCTGGTAAAGACCCCACGGCATGTATCAGTTTTAGACCGATTTCACTCCTTAACGTAGATTTAAAAATCTATGCCAAGCTTTTGGCAAACAGATTGGGCCCTCTGCTCCCTGACCTGATCCATCTAGACCAGGTCGGGTTTGTCCCGGGAAGGGAGGCAAGGGACAATACCATTAAAAACCCTAGACCTAATCCAACACGCACACACTAAAAAACTTTCTTTGATGTTGCTATCTTTGGATGCCGAGAAGGCTTTCGACAGAGTCTCCTGGCAGTCACTCTCACAGACACTGGAGCATATAGGTCTGGGACCTGTTTTCTCATCCAAGATAATGGCCTTATATCATTCCCCGACTGCATACCTTAAGGTTAATGGCACTCTGTCGAAACCCTTCTCCATCCGGAACGGAACCCGGCAGGGATGTCCCTTGTCACCTTTACTTTATGTTCTAGTAATGGAGCATCTGTTATCGGCCATCAGGAATAACCCGGATATACAGGGTATTCGGATCGCCAATCGGGAGCATAAATGTGCCGCGTTTGCCGATGAGCTTATCTATGCAACCCTCTCACTTCCCTCCCGTCACTAATGTTGGAGCTAAACTGCTTCAGCAAATGGTCCAACTTAAAAATTAATTTTGATAAATCAGAGGCCCTAAATATCTCTCTACCCCTAACACTGGTAAATGCTCTTAGATCAAATTTTCCCTTTAGATGGCCACCCCACGGCAGTTCGGATATTTGGGAATTAAGATCCCCTCTGACCCGGCTAGGCTCTTCCAATTAAATTATCAAACTTTTCTGTCAAAACTTGAGGGAGATTTGGCCTCATGGCAAAAAGGTACTCTATCATGGTTTGGCAGGATTAGCGCTCTCAGGATGACGGCCTTGCCACGACTGTTGTACTTAATACAGACGGTTCTGGTTTACATCCCGGCAGCATACTGGGCCAAGACACGACGCTTATTCAATCAATTTGTTTGGTCCAAGAAGCACGCTCGTTTGAGATGCAGCATCTTAACTGGGAGCAAGAACGCAGGAGGAGTGGGATTGCCCGATTGTAGGCGATATTACATGGGAGCCGCTTACGCCAGGGTCCTGGACCTTCTGCATTGCTCGGGGTCTAAGCTCTGGGTTGGTCTGGCGCAGGATCTGTGCCCTTTATCAATACTGACCCTGCCGTGGACCTGGCCTCTCCTCACCAAAGATAAAATTGAGATGTCCTATAGCACCAAACAAACATTGAAAACGATACACTCTATGTCATCATGCAACCTCATGATCCAGCCTAGAGGACCCCTTATGCCACTAACTGACAATCCAGAGTTCCTGCCGGGAGCATCGTCCAATAACTTTCTGGGCAGCACGAAACTAAACCCCCTGAGATTAAAACAGGTGGCCCCGGGGGGATCCCTCCTTCCGCTCCGGGAGATTGTTGAGAACCGCAACTTCAAACTGCGGTTCCATTTTGAATATGCCCAACACAAACACTTCATAACCTCCCAAGACATTGTCATGGCCCACTGTCCGCCCCAAACACCTTTTGAAAACCTTTGTAGGGGGTCTTTTGATACGCGCCATGCAATATCAAGGGTGTACAAGTTTATGACAAGCGCGGCAGAGACGTCCCCCCCCCTCGCTTCTGTGCGGCATGGGAAGCAGAGCTTAATCAGACGTTCCCTTGGAAACAATGGGAGCGCTGTTTCCGTCTGACCCACAGGTCAGTGGTGGCCACCAGGATGCAAGAAACCAGCTATAAAATACTTTCTAGGTGGTACAGGGTCCCAGCATCTCTCCATGCGTGGTGTCCCAAAGTTCCTGATACGTGCTGGCGCTGTGGAGTGCAGGGGGGCACCATGTCACACATCTGGTGGTACTGACCGAGCCTGTCGGTCGTTTGGAACAAAGTACTAGTAGCCATCCAAGAGGTCACCGGGATTACTGTCCCAAGCCGCCCAGAAGCAGTTTTACTGTATATCTTTAGCATATCCGAAAAGGTCTATATAAAATCCATTTTAGGTCACCTCCTCCAGGCTGCCAAGACAGTGATTCCACGACGTTGGAAGGATCCTACCCCTCCTACGCTGGATGAGTGGGTAATGGAGGTGAATGTGATTCACCGAATGGAAATGGTGATGGCCCAGTCACGTGGGCAGACGGTAGAGACAGCCACCAAATGGTTTCAGTGGGAATCATTCCTGTTGGGTAAAAAATTTCTGGAACTAATCTAACTCCCGGAAGACAGGTACCCTGGCCCCCTTATTCTTCAGATAATATACCACCCTTTTGACAAGTCTTGGTCCAATAGACAATGTATCAGTCCCGGTCGCTGCGTCCTACTTCCTACCCTTTCACTTCCTTCTCTGACCCGCTCTTTCCTCTTTACACTTCATGACTGCCTCTTTCCTTTAGCTTTCTTCTCTGTTTTACTATTTTATATGGTTTAAAATGAGTATCCATGTATTATTCTAATCATCGATATTCCATTATGAAACCAATGATAGTTTGTTATTGTTCAGACTTTCGATGAGTGCTATTTGCTACAGCACGGTTCCGTGTTGGAATTATGTATAATGTCCTACCTGAGCCTCGCTGGTCCTCCTGCAGGTCTTCTTTCTTCTGGACTTCTGCAGGTGTCTTGATGGATTTTGCCAAGTCTGGTCTTCTCTTCTTGGCTTCACTGCAGTCTTCTTCCTTCTTAATGTCCACGACTTTCTGCCCTGATGAAATCCTTTGCCGTTTTCTTCCCTGGCTCTCTTTTGAAGACGTCTGTTTGTCCCCCGATGAGCTGAAGACGGCACTTCTCTTCTTGGCTTCCATCTTCCGATGTGCCTCCATCTCTTCCTCCTCCTTCTTCTGGACAGGTTGTTTGGTCCTCTTGACTGAAGACCTCCTCTCATCATCAGATGGGTCATAGGTAGATCTTCGTCTCTTCGCTCCTCTCCTAAATTTCTCTTCTTTTGCATCCATTTTATCGCTGTGCTCAGCAGACATCTCCTTCACCGTCGCTTGTCACAACCAACCACTCACCAACGATGAAATATAAACATTCCAACTGCCCTGGCTGCACAGCAATCCACTGGTCATGTGATCCGCAGCTGACCAATCATATTTATCCGATGAATTTGCTTTAATGACACAATACACAGATATATAAAATTATGTCAGGTGTTCTGCAGAATACAAGGTGCCACTATTACTTATAGCAGCAGATCTGCACCAAGTGGCCATTTGTGTCTGTTACTACAGAGTATCCTTTGGGTCTAACCCATCAAATCTAAATAAAATGAAAGTTTCCATCCCTGTATGTAATATATAAATAAATATATATATATAATATTATTTCTATATGGGTTATGTTGAACATTGGTTATCTGCTCATGACCAGTTTTCTTTGTAAATCCTTTTTGTTATAATTTTCAATTGGTTTAATCTTTCTTTTTTCACTTTCCTTGAACACAATTTATGATTAATGTTCACTGATAACAGCAAAAAGAAGTCGTCAGTGATGAACTGAGAGATATATGAAATACTGGTATAATTATCAGGTCCTATATAACCCAGTTTGTACCCAAAATAGTGACATAAAGGAATTTTACAAACGTTATAGAGTGCGGCAAGTTTCAAAGTGTTTTTATCATTTTCAATCATTTTATTGAATTTGTTTTACTTTTACTATTTATTAAAGATTGGTTTTTTTTCCAATATAATTGACAGATGTTATTGAAGCTACATAAGTTTTATTTGCCGTTGTGTTTTCCTGGCTTCTCAGGATGCGGCTTCCAGTTGGGCATTTCCGGCATCCTCCATTCATCTACTCCTGGGTGCAGTGTTGGAATAACTCTTTAGGCCTCCATCAGCGGCTCAGGTTACTACATCTCATCACTTCTGTTCAAGAGACACAATATCCACTAAACACACTTATAGTTCCTATTGCTTATGTATTGGAGTAATATACATGTGAGTCACGTGTGACATACAGTCCTGTGGAGTCCAGCATTATAAGGTCACAGCGTTTGGCTATGCAAAATGCTCCCTGACTTTCTATTATTCCTGCTGTTAGTATTCAGTGTACTAGGTATCTCCTTTGCTTGGTTTACATCCTTTTCCCTTTAGGACCCTGCGGAGCTCCTCTTCCCTTCAGCTGCTAAATCATCTGTATTCCCCTTGGCTTTAAATATTCTCATGTTCCATGAATTTGTGTTGGTAATATTCAGTTCCTTAGCTGTATAATACTATGTAGGGCAGCATAATGCTATGTGGGGCAGCATAATGCTATGTGAGGGCAGCATAATACTATGTGGAGCAGCATAATGTTATCTGGGGTGCATAATGCTATGTGGAGCAGCATAATACTATGTGGGGGCGCATAATAGTATGTGAGGCAGCATAATACTATGTGGGACAGCATAATACTATGTGGGGAGGCATAATACTATATGGAGCTGCATAATACTATGTGGGTAGCATAACACTATGTGTGGCTGCATAATGCTATGTGGAGTTGTATATCGCTATGTGGGGGTGCATAACGCTACGTGGGGCAGCATAACTCTATGTGGGGGCTGCATAATGCTATGTGGGGGTTGCATAATACTATGTGGGGGCTGCATAATACTATGTGAGGGCTGAACAATGCTATGTGGTGGCTGCATAATGCTATGTGTGGGCTGCATAATACTATATGGAGTAATGTGGGTGTGTATTATAGTATATGGAGGAGTATTGGGTTCATTAGACAATATGGAGGACTATGTAGGGCCTATTCTGTATGTAGGGCTATGTGGGATCATTATACTATTTGGAAGAATATGTGGGGCCCATTACTATATGGAGGACTATGTGAGGCCCATTATACTACAGTATATGGAAGGCTTTGTAGTGCCACTACAATATTTGGAGAGCTATGGGGGAGCCTATATACTGTACTTTATGTAGAGTTATATGTGGGCTGGTTTTGAAAAATAGACGGGATACCATGCTGTTTTTTTTGTTTTAAATTATTTTAACAAATAATTAAATTAAAAAATGGCATAGGGTCTCCCCTTCACTTTTCAAATCAACCAAAAGGACAGCTTACAACTGGGGGCTGATATTTTTAAGGTGGGAAGGACCATGGTTATTTGGTGCTCCCCAGCCTAATAATAGCAACCCGCAGTCACCACAGAGATGGGGCATCTATTAGATGCTCTATAACTGGTGCTGTACTTGGCTCTTCCCATTCCAATTTGTAACCAGTTTGGCAGTGCAGTTCGGATCATTGTACATTTGGATGACCTATTTCTGCCCAAGCTTTAAGTTCCTGGCTGATGTCTTGAGATGTTGCCTCAGTATTGCCACATAATCTGCTTTCCTCATGATGCCATCTATTTTGTGAAGTGCACCAGTCCGTCCTGCAGCAAAACAACGCCACAACATGATGCTGCCACCCCCATTTTTCAGAGTTGGGATGGTGTTCTTAAGGCCCCGTCACACACAGATAAATCTTTGGCAGATCTGTGGTTGCAGTGAAATCATGGACATATTGTTCCATTTGTACACCGCCTCAAACCTGGTACTGATTGTCCACAATTTCACTGCAACCACAGATCTGCCGCAGATTTACAGTATCTCTATGTGTGACAGGGCTTTTAGGCTTCAAAGCTTCTCCTTTTTTCCTCCAAACGTAACAATGGTCATTATGACCAAACAGTTCAATTTTAGTTTTGTGACCATAGGACATGTTTCCAAAAATTAAGGTCTTTGTTCCTGTGCGCATTTGCAAACATTAATCTGGCATTTTTA